>NC_044031.1:763852591-764027804 GCF_901765095.1 Microcaecilia unicolor | reverse complement strand
ACAGGGTCCCTTCCAGTGTATGGATTCTTCGGGGCAGAAAGATCCACAGTCTTGCCTGCCCGCTGCCGGTGCTGACCCTCCCCCGCTGGATCGCTCTTTAAAAATGGCCAAGGACACTTCCAGTGGCGGCCTCGCGGGACTTCTGCTGAAGTCTTGGAGGCCGCTCTTGTAAGTCTCGGCAGCCATTTTGAAGAGCGATGCAGTAGCGCCATGGGAGAGTCAGTGCCGGTAGCAGGCAGGAAAGACTGGGGATGTTTTCTGCCTGCCCCGAAGAATCCACTCAACAACTGAAAATCGCTGGGTATGGTGGCTGGGGGGGGGGCAGGGGAGAGAGGACAATCGCTAGGCATGGGTGGCTGGAGGGGGAGCAGGGAGAGAGGACAGTCGCTGGGTATGGGTGGCTGGAGGGGGGAGGGGAAGAGGATAGTCGCTGGGTATGGGTGGCTGAAGGGGGCAGGGGAGAGAAGACAA
This sequence comes from Microcaecilia unicolor, assembly GCF_901765095.1. Classification (NCBI taxonomy): domain Eukaryota; kingdom Metazoa; phylum Chordata; class Amphibia; order Gymnophiona; family Siphonopidae; genus Microcaecilia; species Microcaecilia unicolor. Next base: position 764,027,333 of record NC_044031.1, on the reverse strand, counting down.
TCGCTGGGTATGGGTGGTTGGAGGGGGCAGGGGAGAGGACAATCGCTGGCATGGGTGGCCGGAGGGGGCATGGGTGGCTGGAGGATGGGCGGGAGAAAGGGCAATCGCTGGGTATGGATGGCTGGAGGGGGGCAGGGGAGAGGACAATCGCTGGCATTGGTGGCTGGAGGGGGCATGGTGGCTGGAGGATGGGCGGGGAGAAAGGCAATAGCTGGGTATGGGTGGCTGGAGGGGGAGCAGGGAAGAGGACAGTCACTGGTATGGGTGGCTGGAGGGGGCAGGGGAGAGAGGACAGTTGCTGGTATGGGTGGCTGGAGGGGGCAGGGGAGAGAAGACAATCGCTGGGTATGGGTGGTTGGAGGGGGGGCAGGGGAGAGGACAATCGCTGGCATAGGTGGCTGGAGGGGCAGGGGAGAGAGGACAATCGCTGGGTATGGGTGGCTGGAGGGGGGAGGGAGAGGACAATCGCTGGGTATGGTGGCTGGAGGGGGCGGGGAGAGAGGACAATTGCTGGTATGGGGGCTGGGGGGGGCAGGGGAGAGAATATGGGTGGCTGGAGGGGGCAGGGGAGCAAAGAGAATCGCTGGTATGGGTGGCTGGGGGGGGGGGCAGGAGAAGAGAATCGCTGGGTTTGGGTGGCTGGAGGGAGGGAAGGACGGAGAGGAGGGTTGCTGGACATGGTGGATAGAGAGGGAAGGAGAGAAGAAATGCTGGACAGGGATGGAGGGGAGGGAAGAGTGAGGGGAGATGAGATGAGGGAAAAGGAAGAGAGGAGAAAAACTGCACATGATGAAGAAAATAGGCAGAAGCTGGATCCACTGGACAGTCAAGTCTGCGGAGACCCAGCTTTTACTTACGGATGTAGGGCAAGAAATGAAGAAGAAAGGCGGAAAGTAAAGAAATAAATGGAAAGGAAACCCTGGAAATGGAGTTAAGAGGACAGATAGCAGCAGAATCGGATACTGGGCCAGCATGATCAGAAAAACAAAGTCACCAGACAACAAAGGTAGAAAAATCATTTTATTTTCATTATAGTGTTTGGAATATGTCCACTTTGAGAATCAGGTGCTCACATTAAAAGTTATTTTATTTATTTATTTACTTATTTATGGCATTTTATCCCACATTAAACTTGAATTAGATTGGAACCTGGGATCATTTAATTTTTTTTTTTCCTGGAGTAATGCATTCCCCCCCCCCCCGGCTATAGCCAGCTCTGCAATTTGGGAGGGGGGCGCAGAGGTGGACCGGGAGAGAGCCTGTTGTTAAAACATTTACCAGCACACCACTGCCTGCAATAATATGCATGAAAGAGATAAGTACATAAGTACATAAGTAATGCCATACTGGGAAAAGACCAAGGGTCCATCGAGCCCAGCATCCTGTCCATGACAGCGGCCAATCCAGGCCAAGGGCACCTGGCAAGCTTCCCAAACGTACAAACATTCTATACATGTTATTCCTGGAATTTTGGATTATTCCAAGTCCGTTAGCGTTTATGGACTTGTCCTTTAGCTAAGCTTGCTAAGCTAACCGCCTTCACCACTTTCTCCGGCAACGAATTCCAGAGTTTAATTACACGTTGGGTGAAGAAAAATTTTCTCCGATTTGTTTTATGTTTCAACGGTTTTTATTGATGAATTAGAAGGTACAAATCCACTTCAGCATCGTAATGGCATTATGATATTGCCAACTCACAATCGTAACATAACAAATATACCCCACTACTTACAGTCATCATATTTTCAACATTTCTGTCCCCCCCCCCCCCCCTAGCCACACTTTATCAATAGTTCTCATTATTGTAACTTTACAAACAACAATTATCATCGAAGTGTTAGCATAACCCTCCCTTCTCCCCTGTTAGAAGATCCCTCCCTCCCCCCCCCCCCCCTCTACCCCCACCCCTTGTTGAGAGATATCCAGACTTCTAACTATTTACCACAAAGGATGATCCAAGCGCAATATGTGGCTAAAGCGAGTTCACCATTAAACTTCGCCCTTTAGGAGACAGACTCTGAATATAGGGCCCCCAAACGTCCAAGAATCTCCTCAGCCTCCCCGGGGAGCTTCCCACCCCTCTCCTCTCAAACAACACAAATTCGTGTAGCTTGTTGCGCCAGTGCCAGAAATCCGGAGAGGTCTCCGTCACCCCACTGACTCATTATTAGCCTCTTACCAATCAAGAAGGCCTTCCGAACCAATTGACGGGCTGGTCCCCTCTGCAACAGAAAAGCTTCATATTTATCCAATAATCCCCATTGGGGAGCACATGATTCTCAAGTCCAAGAGATCCGCCAGATATTGGGCAATGGCATCCCAAAAATGTCTCACTTTATAGCAGCTCCATAAACAATGAAAAAAGGATCCCGGGCCCTCCCACACTTCCCACATAAGGGTGTAGAAACTCCTCCCATCTTGAATATTTGAGCCTTCGTTAAATAGGCCCTATGAAGAATGCGGTATTGGCACTCTCTAAGCCCTGCATTCCCCGTCAAACTCCGTACCCTGGCCGTCAAAACATTGAAATCTAAAGAAATATGTGGTCTTTCCAAGTCTCCTGCCCATCTCTGACGAATATTCTCCCGATCCTTGGGCACCAAAAATTTCCCCAATACTTTGTGCAACCCAGAAATAGAAAGACGTTCACTTTGTACCGAGTGAAAAAACTGTCTCAATAGTCGACAATGTCCAGCGCCCAAAGCCACTGTCTCCAATGAATCTATATAATGTTTTAACTGGGCATAGGCAAAAGCACCTCCCATATCATATCCCAGCCCCAGCGCTCCTAGGTTCAATATGGCCTTGCCGGTTCAATACATGCTCCAACCGATTTATCCCATGTCTCGACCAGGTCCGAAAAAGCATTCTCCAAGCCCGGTCGAAACAGCAGGTTACCCTGAATAGGGAGTAGATCTGAAACACACCTACTCAAGCCAAACATCCGCATCAAATCTCTCCAAAGCGTCCGTAAAGGGAGCACAAGTATACTGGAACGCAGATCAGGAGGTGCCTTGCTGGGAGCCTGCAGAAGAAAGTGGAAATGACATGGTGCATAATATTGGCTTTCCAACCTCCTCCAAGTGTAATCATCTCGCGCCAAAAACCAATCTCCAAGATGACGCAGGAGGCAAGCCCAGTTATACCTCCTCAAATCCGGGAGCCCCAGGCCTCCCTCCCCCCAAGTCCCCTGCAATGTATGTAATGATAATTTTGCCTTTTTACCTCCCCAGCAAAAGCATCTGATCACCTTAGCCAACAAGTTCAAATCTCTTGTCTTCAAATAAAGGGGCAACATATGTAATAGATATAACCACCTAGGGAACTCCACCATTCTGAATAACTGAATCCGCCCACTGAGAGACAGCGGTAAAGACTGCCAAGCACGCAGCCTCTCCGTTGTGTTCCTCAACAATCTAGAAACATTCAGGCTATATAATTCTGAGACTTTCATCGAAATATGTAGGCCGAGATATTTGAAAGATCCCGGCGCCCATCGAAGAGGAAATCCCTCTCCCCACGTACTCTTTAGGTCTTCCACCGAGGGCAATGCTAGCGATTTACTGTAATTAAGACGGAACCCTGCGAAATCTCCAAACTCCGTAAATAGTTCCAAGAGAGCCGGCAAAGAAGACTGTGGCTCTGTAAGATGTACTAGCAAATCGTCTGCAAAAGCAGAGAGCAAAAACTCAGAGTCTCCTACCTGTACTCCTCTAATCTCCGGATGCTGCATCATTTCCTGAAGAAGAGGATCCAAGGATAAATAAACAAAAGAGGAGATAAGGGACACCCCTGCCTCGTCCCTCTATAAATCCGGAAAGATCTCGAACGCTCTCCATTTACCCACACATAAGCACTCGGCTCCGAGTACAGGACCTTAACAGCCTCTAGAAAAAACCCTCAAAGCCATAAGTGCGTAGAACAGCAAACAAGTATGACCAACTGACCCGGTCAAACGCCTTTTCCGCGTCAAAGCTAACTAAAAGCGACGGAAGGCGTCTCCTGGCTACCACTTCTAGAGAGGTCAACAAAGAGCGAACATTTTTCACTGCCGTCCTTCCCCTCACAAAACCTACCTGGGACTCTTCAACCAGGGGCGGTAAAACTAAGGCTAATCGATTGGCTAAGATTTTAGCATGCAGTTTCGCATCTACGTTGATTAAAGAAATAGGTCTATAAGATCCTGGGTCCATCACGTTCTTCCCCTCTTTAGGTATCACAACAATTTGTGCTTCTCGAAATGTAGCAGGGAGCGTCTGCGTAGTCACCATTGAGTTAAACAAAGTCAATAAAGGCCCCTGAATCTGATCGTAAAACTGTTTATAAAATTCTATTCTATAACCATCAGGTCCAGGAGCCTTGTGAGAAGCACTCTGTTGTAAAGCCAACATCAACTCTCCCTCTGTAAATGGTGCATTCAATCCTTCCTTCTGCTGATCAGAGAGGCCAGGTAACACCAAATTATCCAAATATAGCATGCTATCTAACACTACATCCCGATCCGAGGCATATAACGCCTCATAAAACTTACCAAAAGTGTCCGCAATATCTCTAGCCCCTCTTACCATCTTCCCATCCCCAGCTTTTAACTGTGAGACCCGATTGCTCCCCTCCTTCCTGCGAACCATCCTAGCCAACATGCTTCCTGCCTTGTTACCATATTGGAACAGGCGATATTTATAATAGAGCTGAGTCTTGGCCGCCCGCTGATGTAATAACTCATTTAATTCTTTCTGCGCCTCCAAAAGAGCCACTCTATATGAAACCGTAGGTGAGTGCCCATATGTTCTCCGTAACCTCTGGACCATGCCTCCCAGTCGAACAATTTCCATATCCTTCACTCTCTTTTTATAGGCTGAATAAGAAATAATATCTCCTCGTAACACAACCTTTGCTGTTTCCCAGAACAGAGCCGGTTGATTTGCATGAATTCCATTATGATAAACATAATCCTCCCATCTATCCTTTAAATATTTATGGAATCTCGAGTCTCTTACCAACTCCAGGGGGTATCTCCACATCCAATTGTCCCGGCCCTTCAATTGACCCATCAATGCTAACCATATCAGCGCATGGTCAGAGACTGCGTACGGGCCAATCTCCGCCTTTTGCACCTGAGAAAACAAGGAGTGTGAGACAAACAAATAATCTAGGCGGGACTGAGAACCATGTGCCCTGGAAAGATGGGTGTAGTCCCTTTCAGACGAATGTAACAGCCTCCAAACATCTACTAATGCCAGGGCTTTGCAGAAGGAGGACAGCGCTTTACGACTCCCCCCCGGACTCTGGCAAGCTGGAGTGGAACGATCCATGAGAGGGTCGCATACCAAGTTAAAGTCTCCCCCCACAATCAGCTCCCCTTCTGCATGCGGAGACAATCTCTTAATCAGGTCCTGAAAAAATTTTCCATTAAACACATTGGGGGCATAGATATTGCAAAAGACCAAAGGGCGGCCATTAATTTCCACTTTAGTCAGAACCCACCTACCCTCCGGGTCGGCCCAAACTGAGCCGACCCGAAGTGGGATGTTTTTTCGAAAGAGAATCAGTACCCCTGCCCTCCGACCCACCGCAGGGGCCTCCACCAAAGATCCCACCCATCCTCTTTTAAATTTGGCATGTTCTCCAGAGGAAAGATGTGTCTCTTGAAGCAAGGCCATGTCGGCCCTCTGTCTCTGTAACTCCTGCAGAACTTTAGTTCGTTTAATAGGGGAGGAAACCCCCCCCCATTCCACGAAACTATTTTAAGTGAACTCATAATTCCAGTGATCATACATTCGAATTACAATGTTAGTTTTACCAAATAACAAGAGAGAAGACCTCCCAGCCCTTGGGCCTCCCCCCCTCAACCATCCATTCCAAATATTCTTTTTCCCTAGTCTTCCCGGATATCTTCCCAACCCCCCCCTCCCCCTCCCTATCCCTTGTCTATCCCCTGTAAAACCCTTCATGGCTCCTAAAGAGAAGCCCTATCACGCGAGCTCCCCCCCCACCTATGTATGTTCCATTAGCAATCACACTTCTCAAGTCATCATTATCTTCCCACTCAAATATGGCTCCGATGCTTATATAAACAAAACAATCATATATGCAATCCCCCTCTTAAAGACCCCAAAAATAGAACAAATATCATTGCATTACAGCATATGGTATAACAAGGTCTTGTCAAGTGTGTTCTTAGGAACACCGAGCTCCAAATAAACTTCAGGCAGCAAATTCATGCAGTCCCTTTGAGTTTCAAAAGTTCTTGTCTACCAGACTGGAACATTCATGCCGGTCCCTCAGCCCTCACAGCCTGTTGCGCGAACTTCAACGCCTCCTCCACCGTGTTGAAGAACTGCTGGGACCCTCTATACCAAACCTTCAGCCGGGCAGGATAAAGTAAAGCGAATTGAATTTTTTTCGTGAACAAAAGTTGGCACACATCTCGATATGCTCTCCTCTGTTGAGACACCGCCATGGAATAATCCTGAAAACAACGCACCACACAGTTCTCATACTTCAGCTGCTCTACTTTCCTGAGCGCTCGAAATATCTCCTGTTTGTGTGCAAAATTGAGCACTTTAAATATCACCACTCTGGGCCTCTGATCTTCTTTTCTCAGAGGACCCAGCCTGTGGGCGCGCCCACACGCAGCGGGCCTGTTACCAATGTTAAGTTAAGTGCTGTAGGGAGCCAGGATTCCAATACCGATCTCAGGTCTGTTTCTTTAATATTTTCTGGAAGACCTATCATTCTGATGTTGCTCCTCCGTGCCCTGTTCTCAAGGTCCTCCAATTTAGCCTCTAAGTGTTCCACTTTTTGTTTCAGGGTCTTATCTGATTTTCCTGTCTCTGCACATAGTCTTCCACATCTGATAAACGCTGCTTGTACTGGGCAAACTCCGTCTGAATACCGCCCAACTTATCGTCTATTCCCTGTAGTTGTTCTGTGATTCTTTGTAGTTTTAAGTCTACAGAAGCCTCCAGCATTAATACCTCTGCTGCTACCTCTGCAGCCCACGCGGAGCTCACCGTCGGCGGACTCCCGCTCCTTGCGTCCGCCATCTTGGATTCAACGATCCGACTTCTCGTTCCCTCCTTCTTCCCCGACTTCGCTGCCATCCGCCTTTTCTTGGTCGCGTTCGATTAGCCCAGATATTAGCTCGGTAGTTCCCCTGTATTTCGGGTGAATCACCAATTTCGCCGATGCGTTTTATCGCCGTTATATCTCAGGCAGGGAGGGAGCTCTGCACGACGACAGCCACCTTCTAGCCGTGCATCACGTGATCTCTCCGATTTGTTTTAAATTTACTACACTGTAGTTTCATCGCATGCCCTCTAGTCCTAGTATTTTTGGAAAGCGTGAACAGAAGCTTCACATCCACCTGTTCCACTCCACTCATTATTTTATATACCTCTATCATGTCTCCCCTCAGCCGTCTCTTCTCCAAGCTGTATAGCCCTAGCCTCCTTAGTCTTTCTTCATAGGGAAGTCGTCCCATCCCCGCTATCATTTTAGTCGCCCTTTGCTGCACCTTTTCCAATTCTACTATATCTTTCTTGAGATGCGGCGACCAGAATTGAACACAATACTCAAGGTGCGGTCGCACCATAGAGCGATACAACGGCATTATAACATCCTCACACCTGTTTTCCATACCTTTCCTAATAATACCCAACATTCTATTCGCTTTCTTAGCCGCAGCAGCACACTGAGCAGAAGGTTTCAGTGTGTTATCGACGACGACACCCAGATCCCTTTCTTGGTCCGTAACTCCTAACGTGGAACCTTGCATGACGTAGCTATAATTCGGGTTCTTTTTTCCCACATGCATCACCTTGCACTTGCTCACATTAAACATCATCTGCCATTTAGCCGCCCAGTCTCCCAGTCTCGTAAGGTCCTCTTGTAATTTTTCACAGTCCTGTCGTGATTTAACGACTTTGAATAACTTTGTGTCATCAGCAAATTTAATTACCTTGCTACTCCCATCTCTAAATCATTTATAAATATATTATAGATTTACATATAATGGAGGTAGTGTATGTAAATGAAGTTCATGCATATTCATTGTGGATGTCCTGAAAACCTGACTGCGAAGGGGTACTCCAGGACTGGCCTTAGGAAACACTGGCATAAAGTATGATGTGATACTACATATGCATATTTAATCTTGATTTGTCCTTGCCATTTTCCGTGCACAGAATGTAGAACTTTGCATGGCACTAGCCTTGTTGTTCAGCTATTGAAGCTGAATCTGTTCATCTATGATCAGGGCGCAGGCCGTAGAAGTCTGCTTGGTACTGTTTCTGGAGTGGAGTAGTAGCCTAATAGTGCAGCGGGCCTTGATCCTGGCAACCTTGGTTCGATTCCCACTGCAGCTCCTTGTGACCTTGGTCAAGTCACTTAACCCACCATTCTTTAGTGTCCCTCCGGACCGGCCCAGGATCTGACTGATGGGTCGTGCACTCCTTCCAGCAGGTGGAGACTGAGAACTCTGACTCTAGTGAACCAATAAGAGCCCTGGCCATCTAGACTATCCTAGATTACCCTGAATTTACTCTGTCTTCCTAATCGTACTGAAAATAATTGTATTTCCATCATTCACAATGTATTGTAAGCCACACTGAGCCCGCAAATAGGTGGGAAAATGTGGGATGCAAATAAATAAAATAGACCAAGATTCAGTATTCTCAGTCTCCAGCAGGTGGAAGGAGGTGAGCCCTGTTGTCTCCTCTCTCGATTCTTTTTTTTTTTCTTGATGTTCTTCATTTATTAAAAAAAAAATTCTAATATAGGTGCTGGCTGTTTAAAACTTCTTTCAGGTTTTCTTTCTGTGCACCGGTGTTTCTTTGGTTTGGAGGCTGGGATTCATGGGGGTTTCTTTGGAGCCTCAGGGGTACCACACTCGGGGTACCGCGTGCCTCCCCCTAATTCCTACCGATTCCTCTCTACAGCGCTAGCCACTTCGTTTTGTAGGGAGAGTGTCTCAACCTCTTCGGCGGAAGAGTGAGTCTGGGGAAAGGCAGCCACGTTAAAAAAAAAAAGAGAGAAATCTCAGGCGTGAATGAGCAGGGCAGCTCTGTCTTCGCCGGGTTTAGTAGCAGTTTGCCTTTTGGTCCGTCTTGGGGTGATCGGTAGCCGTGCTATGATGGAGAAACTCCGTTGTTGCGCTGTCTGTCAGCGCCAAGGACTCAGAGTGAGCGGGGCATGTAAATATTGTACTGTGCTGGAGGTTTCAGCTGTGGCTGACCCTTCTATCTCGGCTTCCACTGCAGTGATCGCGCCTTCGTCGTCGGCTCCTTCTGCAGAGAAAGCTCCCTTTCCTATCTTGGCAGGAAAAGCTGCCATTTTGCCATCTTTAGATGTCTCAGAGGAACATCCCACTGCTTTACTGCCGCAGTCAGCAGAATGGTCAGCAGTGCTGCAGGACCAGTCAGGACTCCAGGAGGGAGGTTTCCCTCCTGAGTTTGTCCTTCAGATGTATTAAGCTTTTTTTATTTAAAAAAATTGGGTCCCGCTTCTGCCCCTTTAGGAGGAAGCTTAAGTAGGCAGGTGACTCCTGCAAAGAGAACTAGAGTGTCCTGGGATCTGGAGGAGGACCAAGCCTCTGATCCAGATTTGGACATGCCCTCTCTGGAGGTGGTAGGAGAGGGACAGTTGTAGAGGACCCTCATTTGGCTGACCCAGGGGCAGAATCTTTACTTCCGGGGGAAGATCCTTCGGTTGTTGGGATCTTTCACAAAGAGGAATTGCAGGAACTCATTTCTTTAGTGGGGACCACTTTACATTTTGAGGACATAAGTACAAAAGTATTGCCACACTGGGATAGACCAAAGGTCCATCAAGCCCAGCATCCTGTTTCCAACAGTGGCCAATCCAGGTCACAAATACCTGGCAAGATCTCAAAAAAGTTCAATACATTTTATGTTGCTTATCCCAGAAATAAGCATGGAATTTCACCAAGTCATCTTAATAATGGTCTATGGACTTTTCCTTTAGGAAGCTGTCCAAACCTTTTTTAAACCCTGGTAAGCTAACTGCCTTTCCCACATTCTCTGGCAACAAATTCCAGAGTTTAATTACATGTTGAGTGAAGAAAAATTTTCTACAATTTGTTTTAAATTTACTACTTTGTAACTTCATCGCATGCCCCCTAGTCCTACTATTTTTGGAAAGAGTAAACAAACGATTCACGTCTACCCGTTCCACTCCACTCATTATTTATAGACCTGTATCATATCTCCCCTCAGCCGTCTTTTCTCCAAGCTGAAGAGTTCTATCTGCTTCAGCCTTTTCTCATAGGGGAGCCGTCCCATCCCGTTTATCATTATTTGTCGCCCTTCTGTATACCTTTTCTAATTCCACTATATCTTTTTTGAGATGCGGTGAACAGAATTAGAATGTTCGAGGTGTGGTTGCAGCATGGACTGATACAAAGGCATTATAACATCCTCATTTTGTTTTCCATTCCTTTCCTAATAATACCTAACATTCTATTTATTTTTTAGCTGCTGCAGCACACTGAGCAGAGGGTTTCAATGTATCATCAACAACGACACCGAGATCCCTTTCTTGGTCAGTGACTCCTAACGTGGAACCTTGCATTACGTAGCTATAATTCGGGTTCCTCTTTCCCCACATGCATCACTTTGCACTTGCTCACATTAAACATCATCTGCCATTTAGATGCCTAGTCTCCCAGTCTCGTAAGGTCCTCTTGTAAATTTTCACAATCCTCTTTTAACAACTTTGAATAACTTTGTGTCATCAGCAAATTTAATTACCTCATTCTTCTTGATCTTTCCGCCCGCTTTTGACACTGTCGATCACAGCATACTTCTCGATACCCTGTCCTCACTTGGGATTCCAGGCTCTGTCCTTTCCTGGTTCTCTTCTACCTCTCCCTCCGCACCTTTAGTGTTCACTCTGGTGGATCCTCTTCTACTTCTATCCCTCTGCCTGTCGGCGTTACCTCAGGGTTCTGTTCTTGGTCCCTCCTCTTTTCTATCTACCCGTCTTCCCTTGGTTATTAATCTCATCCCATGGCTTTTCCTACCATCTCTATGCTGATGACTCCCAAACTCTTACCTATTCTACCCCTGATATCTCACCTTGCATCCAAACCAAAGTTTCAGCGTGCTTGTCTGACCTTGCTGTCTGGATGTCTCAACGCCACCTGAAATTAAATATGACCAAAACCGAGCTTCTCATTTCCCCCCCCAAACCCACCTCCCGCTCCTCCGTTTCTATTTCTGTTGATGGCTCTCTCATTCTCCCTGTCTCCTCAGCTCGAAACCTTGGGGTCATCTTTGACTCTTCTCTCTCTTCTCTGCTCATATCCAGCAGATTGCCAAGACCTGTCGTTTCTTTCTTTACAACATCCGTTAAAATCCGCCCCTTTCTTTCCAAGCACTCTACCAAACCCTCATCCACACCCTTGTCACCTCTCGTTTAGACTACTGCAATCTGCTTCTTGCTGGCCTCCCACTTAGTCACCTCTCCCCTCTCCAGTCGGTTCAAAACTCTGCTGCCCGTCTCATCTTCCGCCAGGGTCGCTTTACTCATACTACCCCCTCCTCAAGACCCCTTCACTGGCTCCCTATCCGTTTTCGCATCCTGTTCAAACTTCTACTAACCTATAAATGTACTCACTCTGCTGCTCCCCAGTATCTCTCCACACTCGTCCTTCCCTACACCCCTTCCCGTGCACTCAGCTCCATGGATAATCCTTCTTATCTGTTCCATTCTCCACTACTGCCAACTCCAGACTTCGCGCCTTCTGTCTCGCTGCACCCTATGCCTGGAATAAACTTTCCTGAGCCCCTACGTCTTGCCCCATCCTTGGCCACCTTTAAATCTAGACTGAAAGCCCACCTCTTAATATTGCTTTTGACTCGTAACCACTTGTACCACTTGCCTCCACCTACCCTCCTCTCTTCCTTCCCGTTCACATTAATTGATTTGATTTGCTTACTTTATTTATTTTTTGTCTATTAGATTGTAAGCTCTTTGAGCAGGGACTGTCTTTCTTCTATGTTTGTGCAGCGCTGCGTATGCCTATGTAGCGCTATAGAAATGCTAAATAGTAGTAGTAGTAGTAGTAGCTCCTCCCATCTCTAGATCATTTATAAATATGTTAAAAAGCAGCGGTCCCAGCACAGACCCCTGGAGAACCCCACTATCTACCCTTCTCCATTGAGAATATTTATGTTTGTTCACCTTCAAAGAATGTAATAGATTGGTGAGGCAAGATTTTCCTTCACTAAATCCATGTTGGCTTTGTCTCATTAATCCATGCTTTTGAATATTCTCTGTCATTTTGTTCTTTGTAATAGTTTCTACCGTTTTGCCTGGCACTGATGTCAGGCTCACTGGACTATAATTTATCGGATCCCCTCTGGAACTTAAAAAAAAAAAAAAAAAATTGGCGTTACATCATCCACCCTCCAATCTTCCGGTACCATGCTCAATTTTAAAGATAAATTACATATTACTAACAAAAGTTTTGCAAGTTAAAATTTCAATTCTGTCAGTACTCTGGATGAATACCATCCGGTCAGGAGATTTGCTACTCTTCACTTTCCAAATTGCCCCATTACATCCTCCAGGTTATAGAGATTTCATTCTGTTTCTCTGACTTAGCTTTTAATACTGTTTCTGGCACCCCGGTATCTCTCCCAAATCTTCCTCGGTGAAGACCGAAGCAAAGAATTAATTTAATCTCTCCACTATAGCTTTGTCTTCCCTGATTGCCCCTTTTACCCCTTGGTCATCTAGCAGTTCAACTGATTCTTTTGCTGGCTTCTTGCTTTTAATATACCTAAAAATTTTTTTACAAGCAGCCCATGGCCATAGTGGGCCGTAAGGTGGATCTGCTGGTTAAGGGCATTAGAGGACGGGTAGAACTTTCCCTATGCTCCAGGACATTAGGTACATTATTCAATCCCAATGGGATGTGCCGGATTCTCCATTTCGCCCAGCTCAGTCTGTGGTAAGACTTTATCTGGTCCCGGATGAGGACAAGTCTCTTCTTAAAATACTGTTGGTTGTTGTGTTAGTCTCGGCTGTGACTAAGCGCAATACAGTTCCTGTTGATGGAAGCACAGCTCTTCGGGATGTTCAGGATTGCAGGATGGAGGCTTTCTTAAAGAGTAGTTTTGATGTCTCTTCTCTAGCGGTTCAGGCGGCCATCTGTGCTCCTTGGTGGCTAGGTTGTGCTTCTGGTGGGCCAAAAGGGTCTTGGATAGAGCTTTAGACGATTTGGCTTCAATAGACGCAGAAGTAGCTAAAATTGAGATGGATTCCGCCTTTTAAGCGGATGCTTGTATGACTTTCTGAGGGCGTCTTCTGAGTCCATGGCTTTAGGAGTCGCAGCACGCCATTCTCTTTGGTTGAGAGGTGGTCTGCAGATGCAGCTCTAAATCTAAACTAAGCAAATTCCCATTCCAGGGTTCCTGTTTATTTGGAGATGACTTGGACACGTTGGTCCACACTTGGTGATACTAAGGTCCTTCGCCTTCCGGAAGACCGGCCTAGAGCGTTGGGACGTGGTTCGCTACCCAGGCGCAGTCGGGGGCGAGATTTCCATTGTTTTCGGTCAGGGGAGTTCAAAGTCAGAGGCCTAGATTTTTACAGAGAAATCGGTCCTTTCGAGGGTCCCAGCAACGTGGTAGGGAACCAGGGGCTAGTTTCCAGTCCCCAGCCCGTCCGGCCCAACGAAGGTGTGCGGGTCCTACCTCTGATTCCTGTGGGTGCTCGTTTAAAGCAGTTCTATTGGAGGTGGGCCCAGATTACCACCGATCTAGACGGGTACGCCTTAGAGTTTGCATGGCATCTTTCAGACGCCTTTCTGGAGTCTCCCTGCTGATCTCGCCTCAAGGCAGGCTCGTCTGGGACACTCTATCGAGGCTTCTAGAACTCCAGGCTATTTGTCCGGTCCTTCCTGAGAAGGCAAGGAAGTTATTCCATTTATTTTGTAGTTCCAAAGAAAGAAGGGTCCTTCTGCCTGATTTTTGGATCTCAAGGCAGTCAGTTGGACTCTCAAGGTCACTAGTTTTTGTATGGAACTCTTCTCTCAGTGATAGTAGCATCAGATCGGGAGGTTTTGATCGCACTGGATTTGACAGAGGCCTATCTGCACATTCCAATTTGGCCCATGCACCAGCGGTTTCTTTGCTTTGCAGTTTTGGGCCAGCATTTTCAGTTCTGGGCACTTCTGTTTGGACTAGCTATGGCCCCTTGCACATTCACCAAGGTCATGTTGGTAGTGGCAGCGGCTCTTAGAAAGGATGGCATTTTGGTCCATCCCTGTTTAGACGACTGGCTAATCTGAGTGAAGTCTTATCAGGAGAGTTTGTGGGTCAAGGATTGGGTGATCCAGTTCCTGCAGTTCCTCGGTTGGGTGGTCAGCTCCCTCAAGAGTCGCCTGGTGCCATCTCAGACCCTCGAGTATTTGGGAGTGTCTTTTGTACCGCCCAAGTTCGGGCTTTTTTTCCTCAGAGCTGAATTCTCAAGTTACAATCTCAGATTTAGGCATTCCTTCGCAGACACGTTCCTTGTGCTCGGGGTTATCTACAGGTTTTGGGCTGTATGGCAGTGACGATAGAAGTAGTGTCTTGGGCCAGGGTGCACATGAGGTCTCTCCAGTTGTCACTTCTGTCTCGGTGGTCTCCATAGGACGGATTCTCTGCAGTTGAGATTGTCTCTATGAGCTCGGGAGCACAGCAGCCTATTTTGGTGGCTACAAACAGCCAATTTAACCAAGAGGATGCTGCTGGATCCGCCGCAGTGGATAGTAGTAACAACGGATGCCAGTCTCAAAGGCTTGGGAGCTCACTGTCTGGGGTGGTTTTGCGCAAGGTCTTTGGTCTCCTCTGGAGGTGTCCTACTCGATCAATCTTTTGGAAACAGGGCAAATTGGTTAGCTCTGGAAGCGTTTCATTCGCTGTTGGAGGGCGAGTCGGTACACATCCTATCAGACAACGCGACAGCGGTGGCTTATGTCAGTTGGCAAGGGGGGGGGGGGGACGAGAAGTCACCAGTTGCAGCAGGAAACGAAGCTCATGGCGTGGGCGGAGCTTCATCTAGCCACCCTCTCGGCATCCCATGTAGCAGGTATGGAGAACATTCAGGCAGATGTTTTCAGTCATCATATCCTGGATCCGGGAAAATGGGTCTCTCAGTCCCTGGGCATTCCAAGCGATAGTGGATCGTTGGGGACTACCGATTATCTTTGGCCACTGGTCTCAATGCAAATGTGTCTTGCTTCTTCAGTCGCAGAAGAGGTCTCGGAATGGAGGGGGTGGATGCTCTTCTACAGCTTTGGCCTTCGAGCCTTCTTTATGTGTTTCCTCCATGGCCTCTTCTGAGAAATTTAATCCAATGGATCGAGGCGCATGAGGGCCCAGTGATCATGGTAGCTCCAGACTGACCCCGCAGACCGTGGTACACAGATCTCATGCGCCTCCTTGTCGAACCTCTGCCCCGGTTTCTGGACTCTCCCGGCTGCTTGGTCCAGGGACTAGTTCTTCATCCAGACCCGGTTCGGTTTTGTCTTTATGGCCTGGCTCTTGAACGGGCTCGGTTGATGAAGAGAGGTTATTCTACTAAGGTAATTTCCACAATGCTTCGATTGCAGTGTTGGTCGACGTCTCTTAATTATTTAGAACTTGGTGGATTTTCGAGGCATGGTGTGTGGATCGGGACATTTTTCTCTTACGGGCTTCTGTAAGAGCTCTTGGATTTTTTGCAACATGGGTTCGATAAAGATTGTATAGAACATACTGGGTAGCCATACTGGGTCAGACTAATGGTCCATCTAGCCCAGTATCCTGTTTTCCAACGTGGCCTAGCCAGGTCACAAGTACCTGGCAGAAACCCCAATTGTAGCAACACTCTATACTACAAATCCCAGGGCAAGAAGTTGCTTTCCATATCTGTCTGAATAGCAGACTATGGCCTTTTCCTCCAAGAATTTGTCCAAACCTTTTTTTTAACCTTTTTAAACCCAGATACTCTAATCGCTGTTACCACATCCTCTGGCAAAGAGATCTAGAGCTTAACTATTCGTTGAGTGAAAAAATATTTCCTCCTATTTGTTTTAAAAGTATTTCCATGTAACTTCCTTGAGTGTCCCCCTAGTCTTTGTACTGTTGAAATGAGTAAAAAATCGATTGACTTCTACTTGTTTTACACCGCTCAGGATTTTGTTGACCTGAATCATATCTCCCCTCATCCATCTCTTTTCCAAGCTACATAATATTAACAGTGGATCAGCAATTTCATGCTTGAGTTCTTTGAGTACCCTTGGATGTATGCCATCTGGTCCAGGTGATTTATTACTCTTTAATTTGTCAATTTGGCTCAGTACATCTTCCAGGCTCACGAGATTTCTTTCAGTTCCTCCGCATCATCACCCTTGAAAACCGTTTCTGGTACAGGCAAATCTCTTATATCTTTTCCATAAAGACAGAAGCGAAGAATTCATTCAGTTTCTCCGCTATGAGTGACCCTTTGCTTCTTCATGATCTAACGGCCCCACGGATTCGGCTTTCTGCTTTGATGTACCTGAAAAAGTTGTTACTGTGAGTTTTAACCTCTGCATCAGTTTCTCATCATATTCTCTTTTAGCCTTCTTTATTAATGCTTTGCATCTGACTTTCCAGTGCTTACGTTGCTGCCTAATTTTCTTCATTTGGGTCCTTTTTTCCATTCTTTGAAGGACAATCTTTTGGCAGTAATTGCCTCATTTACTTCACCTTTTAACCATGTTGGCCTATGTTTTCTCTTCTTTCCATCTTTGCAAATACGTGGAGTGCATCTGTACTGGGCTTCTAAGATGGTATTTTTGAATAACGTCCACACCTGATTAGTGTGCTAACCTTTGCAGCCGATCCTTTTAGTTTCCTTTTAACCATTTTCCTCATTTTATTATAGTCGCCCTTTCGAAAATTAAATGCAGCTACAATAGATTTACTTTGCTGGTTCATCCCAGATAGTAGCTCAAACTTGATCATGTTATGATCACTGATTCCCAGGGGACCCAACATTGCTACCTCTTGCACTATGCCCTGCACGCCACCAAGAACCAGATCCAAAATGGCTCCCCCTCTCTTCATTTCCTGGACCAGCTGCTCCAAGAAGCAGTCGTTGGTGGTTGAGAGGCTAGGATAGGGGAGGGCAGACTTATATGGGGTCTGTGCCAGAGCCGGTGATGGGAGGCGGGACTAGTGGTTGGGAGGCGGGAAATGCTGCTGGAAAAGACAGGTACAAATCAAGGTAAGGTATACACATTTGAGTTTATCTTGGGCAGACTAGATGGACCGTGCAGGTCTTTTTCTGCCGTCATCTACTATGTTACTATCTAGAAATTTTATCTCCCTAGCACTCCCTGATATAACATTTATCCATTCTATATTGGGGTAATTGAGATCACCCATTATTATACCGTTGCCCAATTTGCCAGCTTTCCTAATCTCTGTAAACATTTCTTCATCTGTCCGTTCTGTCCCGGCGGATGGTAGTACAGCCCTACAAGAATACTCCTTCCCTTCACACATGGAATTTCTATCCATAATGATTCCATGCTGCTATCTGTGTCATGTGGAATGTTTATTTTGTTTGACTCAATTCTCTCTCTAACATATTGAACCCCCCCCCCCCCCCCCAATTTGATCCGCTCTATCATTGCAATACAATTTTTATACCCTGTTAACACAGTGTCCCATTGATTGTCCGCTTTCCACCAAGTCTCTGAGATGCTTATTATATCTATCTCATCATTTAGTGCTATATATTCTAACTCTCCCATCTTATTTTTTAGGCTTCTAGCATTTGTATACAGGCACTTCAAATTGTGTTTTTCCTTTGATTTACAAACTGCTTAGAAGTTGAAGGAGATAATGTACATCCTTTATCCTGCTCTCTCATTAAGCACAGCTGGCTTACTTTCAGCATTGTTGAAACCTCTTTACTGGGATTCCCTAAGAGCGGTGATGTCACGTCCAGCAACGGCTGCATGATTGAGTAGCTCCGCATGTCCCATGGCAAAAAAATAGCCTAAACCCAGCTGAAATATTCCGACATCGATTAACATCGACTCATCTGTAAGCTACACAGCGGGGAAAATGCAATAACTACCGTGTAATCTTTAAAAGAATTCGCCTTTCGATCACAGACTCTTGCAAACAAGATGGTGCCTTCAACGGGCCCTTCAGGCACCAAGGACGGAAGAGTCTGATGAGCAATCACAATATGGAGTGAAAGAGGTCACAGAACTTGCGCCAAGCCCCCTCCCTACCCATCTTCAAATCCTTGCTCAAAGCCCACCTCTTCAATGTTGCCTTCGGCACCTAACCTTTATACCTATTCATGAAATCTAGACTGCCCTAATTTGACTGCCCTATTTGACTGACTGTACATTTGTCCTTTAGATTGTAAGCTCCTTGAGCAGGGACTGTCCTTCTACGTTAAACTGTACAGTGCTGCGTAACCCTAGTAGCGCATTAGAAATTTAAGTAGTAGTAGTAGAACTCCCTCTTTGTGAATTTCGCAAGTTGCTGGATGAGATTCGAACGGATATTAAAGGTGTTTGAGAGGAACTTTCTGCATTGGCAACTGATCTCCGCGGCGAGGTTCTGGAATTGGGCTGCGACATTGAGGATGTGGGTAATAGGGTTGACGATCAGCAAGAGACCTTGCTATTGCTAGAAACAACAATGGGAGACACCAGACCCTCCACACTCTCCTTTTAGACAAAGTGGAAGACCTAGAAAACCATGGCCGCAGAGCAAACATACGTTTTTTGGTGTACCCGAACAAGCTGAATACATCAACTGCGAACTGGTAACAGATTGCAAGTATGCTATTATCTTCGGAGAGCCAAGAGATACCTCCAGAATCGATTAAAATTGAGTGGGCTACTCGTCCGAGAGCAAATGTTCCCAAGGATATTATAGCCTGCTTTCTGGAATACAAAATTAAAGAACAGGTGCTGACCAAAGCCCGCAAATCTGATCCTATACATTGGGAAATATTTCCAATAGAGTTGTACCAGGACTTGGCTACAATAACATTAAAACGGCGGTCAGAACTGAGACATTGCCTTTTCTCGAAGATATTAAATATAATCAAATATCGCTGGCAACACCCATTCGCCCTATCCTTCTACATGGAGGGGAAGCTGCAGTGGGTATGCACATTAGAGGAAGCCCACGCCCTACCACCAGAGGTAGATCCTCTGCTGTCTACATTAGGGGAGAACCCTTGACTATGAAGTCCAAAGGAGAATGTTCAACTCTTCCGTGATGGGCGAGAATTGCACATGGCAAAGGCCGCCTTACCAGGCAACTATCTGGATTACAATTCTCACCACGTGTCAATGCCTGATCTGCTAGCGGAAACTGGAGCAATCACTGGTAGATGTAAGGAGGTGTGACAAGACGTATGAGGAGAGACTTGATGACCTGAATACGTATACTCTGGAAGAAAGGAGAAACAGGGGTGATATGATACAGACGTTCAAATATTTGAAAAGTATTAATCCGCAAAGGAACCTTTTCCGGAGGTGCGAAGGCGGTAGAACGAGAGGACATGAAATGAGATTGAAGGGGGGCAGACTCAAGAAAAATGTCAGGAAGTATTTTTTCACGGAGAGAGTAGTGGATGCTTGGAATGCCCTCCCGCCGGAGGTGGTGGAAATGAAAACGGTAACAGAATTCAAACACGCGTGGGATAAACATAAAGGAATCCTGTTCAGAAGGAATGGATCCTAAGGAGCTTAGCCGAGATTGGTTGGCAGAGCCGGTGGCGGGAGGCGGGGATAGTGCTGGGCAGACTTACACGGTCTGTGCCCTGAAAAGGACAGGTACAAATCAAGGTAAAGTATACACAAAAAGTAGCACATATGAGTTTATCTTGTTGGGCAGACTGGATGGACCATGCAGGTCTTTTTCTGCCGTCATTTACTATGTTACTATGTAATGTCAACTTATTGGCTCGACTGGATGTCTAAATATTCAGACAATTGTATGACTTTTTATGCTTAAAATATAGGCTGGGTATTTCAGCAGCTGCTCCTAGGGGGCACGCAATTTGTATAATGTGGGGCATGCTATAAGCAGCCGCTCTCCCTTTATTAACTAGCATGACCACTATGATCCGCTTCTTGGTTGTTTTGCAGGGAGGGGGTGGGTGGGGGGTTGGGGAATTTTCAGATTTAGCTGGGGATGTGGAAATGGATGGCAAGGATTTGGGCTAAGAGGGCGTTATTCAGCGATGGTGACACTTAACCAATTACATTCCAATCCTGGAAATTTAATTCTCTCTGATATAATATCATGGCATTTATAACTTGCATGTCATTAAATGTACGGGGTCCCAATACTCCCATCAAACGCAAAATGCTATTTAAGGAAGCAACACGGGTGGGGGCTGATATTATTTTTATACAAGAAACATACTTGCTGACCAAACACGCCTAATTAATAATAGTTCATGGCTGACCAAACACGAATACCTACTTAATAATAGGTCATATCCTCTAGGGACTATCTATCCTCTAGTCGAATACACCCCAAGATAGCTGGAGTGGGTATTCCCTTGAAAAGGGTCACTCCTGGGTGATCTATTCCCAAAAGTCAGAGGGAATAGTAATAGAAATTTGTGGGTCTGTTTATACATTGTTGAATATATATGCTCCCAGTTAAGCACAGGGTGAATTCTATGATCAATTGACCATGAAACTGTCCAAAAGTATAAAGGGGGAGTTGTTGATAGGAGGGGACTTCAATCTTACTCTGGCCCACACACTGGATAATACCACCAATATAGTTTCATATTCCAGAGCTGACAGGGAAAAGCTCTATACGTGATTCACACTCACGTATAGAGTTCTGGATGGGAAGCCTGAGGATCTGTTCCCACACACAGGCAACTTCCGTTCATACACGAACATGGTTTGGTCATGCTCCAATTATCATCACACTTAGGGAACAGGGGATACCTCCAAACTCCAGGGGATGGAGGTTCCCGGACACTTTGTTGGATGATCCCATATTTCCTTATCCTCAGCAGCAGATGAATCCAGGAACTGGTGGGTTGTATCCACCTACCAGCAGGTGGAGATAGAGAACACTGAAGACAAAGCAGTGACCCTGAACGTCCAGGTCCTTACCACTTCAGTATATCGCTATCTCCAGCAGGCAGGTGGTGGATGGATTCCTTCCAGCTCCTGGGTTTTGCCGCCAGTTGAGCTTGGGGGCGTGTGGCTGAGGGTGCCAACCTTGAGGACATACTTGTTTGACAGGTCCCTGTTGTACCTTCTTCCCCTGCTCTCTGCTCCTGGTTCTTTGACAAGCTGCAACCCCCCCCCCCCCCAAAAAAAACAAACAAAACAAAACAAAAAAACCACAGGGTTCTCCTCACAGCACTGCAGCCTATAGCTGGCACAAAAGAAAACCTCCGTGGGGGCCCTTTAAAGTTGTGCTCTATCTGGTTAACGTCTGCCGAGCTGTAGGGAGTAGGAGTGCCTTTTAGCCTCCTTCAGAGAGCTGCTGCTGCCGTCGGGAGCTCCTTTTAAGCCCCAGTGAGTACTTTTTAGTTGTGCAGTGTTAGTGTTTGGCTCTTGAGGGGGCGGATTGTGTTATGGTGGCGGAAGTTGTAAAAGATGTTCCCGTTGCGGCTCTCGCCGTTCCACAGCAGGGGCTTGTATTGCAAAGTGTGTTGAAGGGCCTTTAGAGTCAGTCAGGGAGTCTTCTCGCTCTTCAGACAGTGCCGTGCGCGTCTCATTAGCCGCACCTGATGCGGCTGTGGAGGCAGCACTATTTTCTTTCTCTGATTCTTCCTGCCTTTCTGCAGCGGGTGGCTTCAATGCAGGGGCGGATTCGAGTGCTGTATCTGATGTTTCCATGTCAGGCATGGATTTTCCCCCAGAGTTTATCCTTCTTCTGTATCAAGCTTTATCCTCCTCCTGCTCCTTTGCCCCTCCTTCTCAATCAACCTTGTTGGAAGGCAGGATGGCTGCAGTATGAAGATCCTGCGGTGAAGCGCAGGAGATTAGTGTCCTCACCTGAGGGAGGGTCTGTGGGTCCTCATTCTTCCCCGTCTTCCATTTTGGCGGGTTCTGGGGACAGGCCATCCTTCTAGACTTGAGGAACTGGAGAGCAGTGAGCATTTCCCTGCTGAGCAGGATGATCCGACGACCGGATTTTTCATCGTGATGAGCTGCCTTCTCTCATTTCACAAGCTTTGGAAGCTGTGAATATTTCGTAACCGGAAGAACAAGCATAGGTGTTGATCAACATTAAAATGGCAAGCACGCGGAAACCATATAAGGCCTTCCCTGTGCATGAATCTATTCAAGAACTCATCTCTGCACAGTGGCCTGACCCTGAGAGTGGGTTAAAAGTGGCTAGGGCTATGGCCTGTCTCTATCCTGTGGCTGTGGTTACGCTTGACACCTTCTCCTTACCTAAGGTAGATGCTCTAGTGACTGCGGTCACTAAGAAGACTACTCTTCCAGTGGAAGGGGGAGTTGCACTTAAGGATATGCAGGATAGGCGTCTTGAGACTACCCTTAAACGTTCCTTTTAGGTGGCAACCTTAGCCTTACAGGACTCCATATGTAGCTCCTATGCAGCCAGAGTGTGTCTTTCTCGGTTTCAGCAGGGTTTGGGACACGACCAGGAATCAGCTCCCCTTCTGGTGGCCAGTGCTTCGATGGAGATGGCTCTCGCCTATTTGGCAGATGCCCTTTATGATTTGGTCAGGGGGTCGGCTAAGCAGATGGCCCTGGCGGTTTCAGCTTGCCGTCTGTTGTGGTTGCGCCACTAGTCGGCAGACATGACTTCCAAGCGGTGTCTTACCAGACTTCCTTTTAGAGGAAAGTTACTTTTCGGAGAAGATCTTGAAAAGATTGTGAAGGATTTGGGGGCGACAAACCCAGACCTTCTGTGAGGCCAAGTTCTTCTAGGCCGCATTTCTGTGACACTCGCTGCTATCCTCCTGGTCGTGGTTCTTCTTTCCAGCATCCTAGATTCCAGCAGAAGGCCTCCTTTCGGAGTGACAAGTGGGCGTGGGGATCTGCAGCCAGACCTCAGGCTCAGGATCGCTCTACCCAATGATGGGACGCAGGTCCACTCTTTGGTTGTTTCTATTGGAAGTTGGCTGACCCTTTTTTAAGAAGAGTGGGCCAAGATTACTTCAGACTAGTGGGTTTTAGATCATCAGAGACGGGTACAGGTTAGAATTTGCATTGCCCGTCGCAGATTCCTTTTTTGGAATCTTGATGTGCCATAGTGGTCAGAAAAGCGGCCGTAGAATCCACATTTTCAATCTGCCGGATTTCAATCTGCCGGATGTAGATTGGAAAGTTCCGTCTGCGGAAACGGAAAGAAGTAGAGAGATCGTGGATGCTTTTCAAAGTGCTCTGCTCAGACAAATGGTGACGGAACCCACGAGGGAGGGAGCGATGCTGGATCTGGTGCTCACAAATGGGGATAGTGTGTCAAATGTCCGAGTGGGTGCTCACCTGGGCGGCAGTGACCATCAAACGGTTTGGTTTGATATGACTGCTGAAGTGGAGGGCAGCCACTCAAAAATCAAAGTCCTGGATTTCAAGCATGCTGACTTTAGTAAAATGGGGGAATACCTGAGGAAGGAGCTGATGGGATGGGAGGATGAATGAGAAGTGAAAGGACAGTGGTCCAAGCTGAAAGACGTGGACGTCAACCCAGTCGTGAGAACAATCAGCCTGCTGTCCTCGGAGAACACCTGCTACAGGTATGTATCATTCGCTATCCCACCAGTTCCTGGATTCATCTGCTGCTGAGGCTAAGGAAGGTAAAATTATGACTTTTATGATAATTTTCTTTAAGTCGCAGCAGATGAATCCAGGATCCCTACCCATTTTTTTGCTGTGGTCGCACTTTTCGTTCTTCACTTTCAGGTGAGTAATATCTGACATGTGTAAAAAAAAAAAGAGAGAATTCAAGAAGAGAGACGGGAGTAGATGTAGTGTAGCTTTTTTTTCTCACAGGATTCTGTTCTTATGAGCATAGTTTTCCTTGGAATTTTTTGTTGTTCTTCTGTTGCCACATTGTTGTGAGGAGTGTTCTTCTTTTAATATTTTATCCCTGTCTTCTGCTTTGGGGATGAGACCTATACTGAAGTGGTAGAGAGCTGGATGTCCAGGATCACTGCTTTGTCTTCAGTGTTTTCTATCTCCACCTGCTGGTAGGCGTATACAACCCATCAGTTCCTGGATTCATCTGCTGCGACTAAAGGAAAGAAAATTATCAGGTAAGTCTTAATTTTACCATGTTAAACGAATTGAGGGTGAGTTGCAGGAATTCCTATGCTTTAATGATACCCCTGAGGTAGCGCCTGACATTTTATGGGAAAGTCTGAAGGTGGTTTTCAGGGGGAAATTGATTTCCATACAAGCTCATACTTATAAGTCTACTAAGCAACAAGATCGTGATCTCAGAAAACGCATTCACTACTTGGATACTTTAGGTAAACATCAACAGGCCACTCCTACGCAGCTGGTGGCACTACACAAATCTAGGATACAACTATTTGATCTGGAGCTTAATATTATACAGGAACAGTTACAGCGCACACAACAGGAATATTATGAATTTAATAACGAGGTGAGCCTGCTGCCGGTTTATAAGCCGAAACAAATGTCCTACCGCAATGCGATTCATTCAGTGAGGGATACTTTGGGGCAGCTGTGCACTCAGGCGGCTGATATTCAGAGGGAATTTGTACAATACTACAAGCAGCTTTATACACCGGAAGCGTTTCCCTCGCTAGTTCTCTTGGCTCAAACCCTCGACTTCTCTTCGCCACACTGAACTCTCTCCTCAAGGTGCCTCCATCTCATACTTCCCCCTCACTATCTCCTCAGACCCTAGCTGAGTTCTTCCACGACAAGGTTCAGAAGATAAACCTTGAATTCTCTACCAAGCCACCCCCACCTCTGCCTCCCCTTGTCCGATCCCCAATCTCCCCAACCCCTCCATCCTTTTCCTCCTTTCCCGAGATCACTAATGAGGAAACAATACATCTTTTCTCCTCCTCTACTACTACTACTATTTAGCATTTCTATAGCGCTACAAAGCATACGCAGCGCTGCACAAACATAGAAGAAAGACAGTCCCTGCTCAAAGAGCTTACAATCTAATAGACAAAAAATAAAGTAAGCAAATCAAATCAATTAATGTGTACAGGAAGGAGGAGAGGAGGGTAGGTGGAGGCGAGTGGTTACGAGTTAAAAGCAATGTTCCTCTGATCCGATTCCTACCCACCTTCTTAGCACCATCTCTCCCACTCTCACCCCTTTTATCTGTCATATCCGCAATCTTTCACTTTCCACTGCGACCGTTCCTGATGCCTTCAAACATGCCGTGGTCACACCACTCCTTAAGAAGCCTTCATTTGACCCTTCCTGTCCTTCCAACTATCGACCCATCTCCCTCCTCCCCTTCCTCTCCAAGATACTTGAACGTGCCGTTCTTCGCCGCTGTCTTGACTTTCTTTCATCTCACCCTGTTCTCGACCCACTCCAATCTGGCTTTTGCCCTCTTCGTTCAACTGAAACTGCACTTACAAAAGTTTCCAACAACCTGTTACTGGCCAAATCCAAAGGTCTCTATTCTATCCTCATCCTTCTTGGACTATCTGCTGCTTTTGACACTGTTAATTATAGCTTACTCCTTGATACGTTGTCTTCACTTGGATTCCAGGGCTCTGTTCTTTCCTGGTTCTCCTCCTATCTCGCACCTTTAGTGTACACTCTGGGGGATCCTCTTCCTTGTAGTGCTTTAGAAGTGATAAGTAGTAGTAGTAGTTGATATTCAATCATATCTAGATAGGGTGGACATGCCAACCTTAACCACTGCGGAACTGGACACACTGTCAGTAGACGAAATCCTCTGGGCGATTAAAAGCTTACCCAATGGGAAAACGCCTGGCTTGGATGGATATAGTAACCGCTTCTATAAATGTTATAAAAATGTAATACCTCCAATTCTAGTCAGATTCTTTAACTCTGTATCAGATGACACAACCCTGCCACTAGAGTGGAGATTGGCCGGTATTACATTATTACTTAAACCTAACAAGGACCCACAGAGTTGTGGCTCATATCGGCCCATCTCACTACTAGGGACTGATTACAAAATCTTCACTAAAGTTTTAGCAAAACAACTACAAGTAGTTTTACCATGTTTAATTCACGCTGATCAAGCAGGTTTATTCAGAGTAGACAAACTTTTGACAATACTAGAAGGACACATCACTTGATTGATAGAGCACAAATTCAAACTGAACCGGTGGTGTTTCTGTCGGATGCAGAGAAGATCTTTGATAGGGTCCTCTGGCCCTATCTTTTTGCACTCCTGTAGGATTTACAGGTCCTTTTCCGCATCATATACAGGCCCTATATAACCACCCACTAGCCTAGCTAAAAATCAATAACATGTATACACAATCTTTTGATCTATTTAGAGGCACTCGACAGGGCTGTGCCCTTTCTACACTCCTATTCGCTCTCTCAATGGAGCTCCTTGCCTGTCTTGTCTGAGAATCTCCATTAGTACAAGGGATTTGGGTGGGAGAGCAAGACACTAGAATTATGCTTTTTGCTGATGATGTTCTTCTCACAGTAGCTGAGCCACAGGCCTCGCTTCCTGCGATCATGGATATTTTAACAATGTATAAATCCCTCCTCTCTGTACCCTTCTCCACCACCGCCAACTCCAGGCTCCGCCCTTTCTGCCTTGCCTCACCCTATGCTTGGAATAAACTCCCTGAGCCCATACGCCAAGCCCCCTCCCTGCCCATCTTCAAATCCTTGCTCAAAGCCCACCTCTTCAATGTTGCCTTCGGCACCTAACCATTATACCTCCATTCAGGAAATCTTGACTGCCCCAATTTGTTTGACTGCACTTTTTGTCCTTTAAATTGTAAGCTCCTTTGAGCAGGGACTGTCCTTCTTTGTTAAATTGTACAGCACTGCGTAACCCTGGTAGCGCTTTAGAAATGTTAAGTAGTAGTAGTTTCGGGATTTAAAATCAATCTCCAGAAATCTGAGTTACTACCTATCAGGCTTCCACCAGAGATGCAGCTGTCCCTAAAGATGGAATTTCCATTCCAGTGGGCCAAGTGCTATATTAGATATCTGGGGGTCAATTTAACTCCAAATGCAGCTACAATATTTACACAGAAATGTCCACTTAAAAGAACTATTCACGGAATTGGAGAGATGGGGTGGTTTACGCCTGTCATGGGTGGGGAGGATAGCGGCAGTGAAGATGACATTACTACATTATGTATCTGTTCATGGCTTTGCAAATTAACATACCACACTCATTTTTTAGATCCCTCACTAGAAAAGTTCTTGCCTTTATTTGGTGTAAGAGACCCCCAAGCGTAAACTGGAATATTCTTTGTCAATCTAAGAAAGATGGTAGCATGGGGCTCCCCAATTTTGCACTATATCTTAGGGCAGCCTTACTCCAAACTGTAGCAATATGGCAGAAGGGAGTCTGCAAACCAAGGACATATATTGATCAACACATTGGGGGATACTTCTCTTTGGGCCTAGTTCCATCCCGGTTAGGGTGGAACCTATCCTTTCGGAACAGTCTCCCCCTTGGATACCACTATCCCACAGGTTCTGGACTAGTGGGAAGGACTAATGGAAATAAAATTATCAGATAAGACCTAATTTTTCCTAAGTTTTGGTTCATTTGGGACCTGAATAGGATTTTATGTATTTAGCTTTTGGGATTTAGTTCATGACTTTTCAGTGGTAACTCAAGGTAAGTTACAGTCAGGTATGCTAGGTATTTCCCTGTCCCAATAAGGCTTACAGTCTGTTGCACCTGGCTTCCTTGGTTCTTAGCCTGCTGCTCTAACCATTAGGCTACTTCACTTAAGAGTTATTCTTTCTACCCCTTTTACTTATGACTTAAGTGCTATTATTGAGGAACAGTTGATCTCCATGTTATGTGAAGGATGGATGACTTAGATCAGTGTTTCTTAACCCAGTCTTTGGAGCACATCCAGCCAGTCAGGATTTCAGAATACCCACATTGAATATGAATGAGATAAATTTGCGTTCACTGCCTCCTTGTTATGCAAATCTATCTTGTGCATATTTATTGTGAGTATCCTGAAACTTTGACTGGCTGGATGTGCCCCGAGGACTAGGTTGAAAAGCACTAACTTAGATGACCATGGGGTTTCCTAGGTAACAGAAATAATTTTCTGATAAAAAGACTATAACGCACACTAGTTACCAAAGTATTGAACTGGTTCAGTAAAAGGTCTCTCGCAGCTTGCTTGTTTTTTTTTTTTTAATTTCTGTTTCTAATTGAATCAAATTGGTAGGGGAGAACATGATTTGAAGACGCTAGTTCCTGGCCTTCAGTGTGCCTAACATACCTTTGTAGATAATGGTTACTGTTTTCCTTTTTTTAAAGTACACAAAATTAGTACATTTCCAGTTTCTTCATGTTTTGCAATATACAATACTAAAATTAATCTTTCATTTAGGGTTTTATACGAGTGGAAAGAAAGATTAAAGCTGGGCTGTGAAATTGTTCAGACTACTCCAAATGGCCATTCTGGAAGTATCAGTGGTAATACCTCATCACAAAAAGTGTTCATCACTTATCGAAGAGCTTCAGAAAACATGACTCAGAATTCTTTAGCAGTCACAGATATATGCATAATTATTCCAAGCAAAGGAGAAACTCCACCACATACTTTCTGCAAAGTCGACAAAATTTGAACAATAGTATGGTGAGACATTTATTTGTATTATATTTGTATTGTATTATTTGTTTATATCGTTATCCTTGCTGATAGTTAGGTTTTTTGTTCTGTAAGCTTTGTAATAGAGAATGACGCGGGGACAAAGTTTGGACCCATCCCCGTGAGCTTTGTCACCATCCCCATGAACTCTGTCTGATCTCATCCGCACAAGCCTCGAACAGTTATGATTTTATATTTAAATCATTTTATTAAAGTATAACTATAGTTCTGGTTCCTCTTTCCCACATGCATCACTTTGCACTTGCTCACATTAAATGCCATCTGCCATTTGGATGCCCAGTCTAATAAGGTCCTCTTGTAATTTTTCACAATCCATAAAATGGTATATCTGGGAGGCCAAGCCTGGAGTGGCTGTATAGGTCAGATTAGAATCTAACAAATTCTTTTTGTATATCAGGTGCATCCTGTAGAGGAGTGCCTCCTTGAGATATAATCTGAGAAATGTAGTTCTGGAGTTTGTTTTTTAAGCTTCCAGGTCAGGAGGTGACTAGTCTTATTGCCAAATTCAAAATGCGCCTGCTTAGTGTATTGTAATTGAATGCAAATGTCATCTAATTCCAAATCCTGTAATCACAGCATGATGGAGCTCCTCTCGCTGGTAGGAATATTTTGCAATGGAGCTTCTGCTGTAGTGAGAGAGCCTTCCCTCTTACTACCACTTTCAGTGTTTTCCATAAAGTTAACGGGGCTATCTCTAGGTCTTTTTCTAGTTTTTTCAATATTAAGTGGATCAAGCAATAATGCTTCTGGAAATCTGTAGAGCTCCTATTGCTAGAGTAAGTAAAATAGGACTATAATCTGACCATGTATGCGCATAAATTTCTGAACCTGTCATTCTTTTTTTTTAAACTTTAAATGTTTATTGAAAACCAGATCACAGTAACAAGACATACAACCGTACGCCATCCATCAGGCTACTTACATCAGTCCTATGGTCAATAGTTGGTGCAACAATCAACAAACCCATCCCTCTTAACCCTATAACAATATGCTTAACAACTGTACTCAAGTAGCCCTCATGATAAACATTCCCCAAGTTGGTCTGCAAATGAGGGAGATTAACTGCCCCCCCCCCCTTTACCAATCTGTAGGTTTTGGTTTTCTTATTTAATTCTTCCTCCCCGCCCCTCTCTAGTGACCCGTCCCCAAACTAAATAACAGAAAAACTTCAGTATGATATCACAAGGCCGCCGCTGGAAGTCTTGGCAGCCATTTTTAAAAAGCAATGCAGCAACAAGAGGGTCAACGACAGCAGGCAGGAAAGACTGGGGATCTTTCCTGCCCCGAAGAATCCACTAGACCACCAGGGTGGCTTGAGGTATGTGCCAGGAGGGGCACCCTGTGGCTCAGGGGAGGAGAGGCAAAACTTAGATTGCTGTGCATTCCCCCTGCTCCCGTACATCTGTGTAAACAGGAGCGGAGACAGCAATAGCAGGGAGTGGGAGGGAGATGCCAAGGCCACTGCGGTGCCCCTGGGAGCACGAGGCCCTGTGAGGACTCCCTCCTTGACAACGTCTGGCTTCGGTGCCTTTCCTGCATACACTTCCTTAATTGAAGGGGTGCTCCTTCTCTTCAAAATCCTTGGCATATCACTGTGTCCAGCTATCTCCTCCAGTCTCTTGTAACTCTTCAATGTAAAAACACCCCTGCAGCGGCTCCAATTGAGAGGGAGAAAAGTAAGGATTGTGGAGTGAAGTTCACTTGCGTCCACTCTGCATGGAGGCCAAAGGTCTATACAGGAGTACGTAAGGTGTACCAGGGAGTAGAAAGTGTAGTCCCTTTCATTTCCATGATGGTGTCTCTACAGATCAGTCAGTCCCAGTGTTGTAAAAAACATATCAGGGATGTCCTATCAGAGTAGGCGTATCCCGCTGTAGAGACAGTGTTGCCTAGATTAGGGTCTATAGTAAGATTAAAGTCTCCCCCTACTAAGATATTTCCTTCAAGATGTTGAGTTACAATACCAGTTAAGTGGTCAAAAAAGGTGCCTTGATTAGTATTGGGAGCATAAAGATTGAGAAAAGTAAACTGGTATTGGTATAGTGACAATATTAAAAGAAGATACCTCCCCTCTTTGTCTGGGAGGCCTTTATGAATCTGCCAGAGTATTGTGTGGGTTAAAAGAATACACACCCCTCATGTTTTAGCTGCCAATCTGTTAGATGCCAAGTAAGTCAACTGGTATTGCTTATTGCGGAGCATGTGTTCGTGTAAGGGCATTAAATGAGTCTCCTGGATAAAAATTACCTCCTCCCTTAAGCAAGCAACATCCTTGAAAATGAGGCTTTGTTTAATGAATCTAATACAGTTGTCGATAAGATAATTAGGATGGAGAATTTAGCTGAATGTACATCTGTGCTTCTACTATGAATGCCAGAGGAGGAGAAAAAAATTAGTAACAAAACTAACGTAAATTCTATTTGCATTACATTCAGGCCAGCCCAGCCATCTCTCCCCTCCCTTCCCCAGAGAGGAGTGCTTACAAGTAGGTACAAAACGGTTGTAACCCACCAATAGAAAGGAAGTTAGCCAAGTACTGAATCTCAATTACTTCTTAACTAAATGCAACATCCCATATAACATATTAAGCATGTTAGTGTATAGAAGAGATCATCACATAAGCATTGCAAACTCCACACATAACTTGATGTTATAGCAAGGGGAACAATCCTACAGTCAAATCTGTAGGTCAAATAAGCCTGCCCAAGGCAGTAGTAGGCCACTTCAGTTAAGATGGCCAAATTCTCCGAGGACAAGCAGGCTATATTATACTCACAACTGGGTCGTCGTCCGTGAAAAATTTTGCCAAGCAAAAAGAGAGAGACTTCTAGAACGCTGTGTCGCGCGGGCTGTACATACCGTGCATGTGCAAATGGCTTCCCGCCCGTGACGCGAGCGTGCCTTCCTTCAGTTCTTTTGATCTGCGATCGAAGATAGACGTCTTTGTTGGACTGCGTTTTTCTTTTTGGCTCAGGAGACTCGGGTAAGCGTTTACCGCTTCCCCTTTTTTCTTTTTCTTCTTTAAACTTTTGATCTCTTTAAAAAAAAAAAAAAAAGAAGACCTTTTTTCCTTTAATTATTAGGTTTTCTTCACCTTTTTAAGTTTTTTTTTTTAATTTTTCTGTCACGGCCGCCGTTTAGGCTGCTCGGTCGGGTTATTTTTTCCTTTTTTGTGCCTTTTTGTTTGGCACGATCGGGTCATTTAATTTCGCAGCCGCTGTTTTCTTGTCCATGTCATCGAGGACTCCCAGCGGCTTCAAGCGTTGTACTCGCTGCAACCGGACCATCTTGGGTACCGACCCCGACACGTGGTGTCTCCAGTGCCTTGGGCCCGACCAGCTGCCTGCAAGCTCTGTCTTTTGATGAAGAAACAGACCCAAGTGGCTTGGGAGGCTCAAAGTGAGAAACTTTTTTCTGATCGGACCGGTCCTTCAATGTCGGCATCGACATCTGTACCGAGGACGTTGAGGGAAGCAGCAACACCGAGAGTACAGGTAATGGCTGCCGAATGACCGCATCGCGCTGGTAGCAGCGAGGCATTGAGTGGGTCTCCACCTATCTTGAGGCCTACTGCTATGCAGGCCTCCCGGGACTGACCTTCATCGGACCCGTCCCCGAGGAGGCGTGAGGATTCCAAATCCTCCTCAGTACAGAGGAGTGTTGATGACGGGCGTCGAGCGAAGGCTAAGAAGCACTGTCATCATTCTCCTTCCATGCACGGTACCGAGAGCTCCGGGGAGCCGAGAGAGCACCCGAGAAGCGTCTGTGCTGGGAGGACTGCTCACCCTCCATACAGGAAGTGCCGATGCGTCGGTCATCTGGCAGCCTGGTACCGGCTCTTGAGCCCCTTTAGATTCTGCAACCGATTCCTGCACCGGCCCCCCAGCCTTTTCCGATGGAAGCTCTCGACAAGCGCATCAGGGCCCTTCTTCCGGAGCTTCTGGAAGGGTTGCTTCGCCAGTCTGCCTCGTTGTTGGGGGTGCTTGCGCCTTCTGTACCGACTGTGGAGATGGCATCTGGCCATCACCTGTGGTGAGGTCCCCGTCCTCGGTACTGCTTGTGGTATCGGCGTTGGCTGCCACTCAGGTTGATTCCCTCTTCGTGTCGGTGGAGGAAGCTTCGCCAGAGTCCAGGCAGGGTTGACTTCTCGATACCCATCACGAGGTCGTCGATCCTCGACATCAAGACGGGTTCAGGATGCTCTTATGGAGCTTTTGTCCGATACCGATGAGGAGCACTCGTGGGAAGAGGAGGAAGACCCCAGATATTTTTCAGAGGAAGAGTCATGTGGGGTTCCCTCTGATCCTACTCCGCCAATTGAAAGTAGAATGTCTTCACCTGAGATTCTTTCTTTCTCATCTTTTGTTCTGGAAATGTCTATGGACATTCCATTCCCTATGGAGGTTGTGGATGAGCCCAGGGCCGAGATTCTCGAGGTCTTGGATTATTCTTCTCTGCCTGCTGAGGTTGCAACGGCCCCCTTGCATAATATGCTCAGGGAAGTACTTATGCGAAATTGGTCGTGCCCTCTTTCTAACCCAGTGGTCCCCAAAAAATCCGAGTCCCAGTCAGAGTCCATGGAGAGCCTGTAATGGTGAAAGCCCAACTTCCTCACGATTCCATGGTGGTGGACTCTGCTCTCAGAAGAGCCAAGAGTACTAGAGACTATGCCTCGGCACCCCCAGGCAGAGAGTCTAGGACCTTGGATTCTTTTGGGAGGAGAACGTATCAGGCCGCTATGCTCGCCGCCAGCATCCAAACTTACCAGCTCTACACGAGCATCCACTTGCGGAACTCGGTGAGGCAACTGTCTAGTTTGGTTGAAGCACTTCCTCCGGAGCTCGCCGAACCTTTTCACCAGGTGGTCAGGCAGCAGAAGGCATGTTGCAAATTGCTGGCCAGGGTGACTTACAACACTTTTGATGTAGCATCCCGAGTAGCTGCTCAGGGTATAGTGATGCGCAGACTCTCATGGCTGCGTGTCTCTGATCTGGATCATAAGACCCAGCAGCGAGTGGCGGATGTTCCTTGCCGGAGGGGGGAGGGATAATCTTTTTGGAGAGAAAGTAGAGGACATAGTCGATCAGATCAAAAGCACCATGATGCTATGGATTCTGTCTCCCGCCGGGTGTCTTCTGCTACCACCTCCTCATCCAGGAGGCTTTTTGGAGGGAGGAGGAGTGCTCCCTATTCCTATAATAGGCGTAGGAACACTCCTGCTTCTCGGCAGCCACTTCAGGCTCAGTCCCAGCACACGTGTTCCCGTCAATGCCGTGCCCCTAAGGCCCCTAGGGCTCCCCAGCAAAAGCAAGGGACGGGCTTTTGACTGGCTCCAGTGCAGCATAGCCTCAGAAAAAGTGTCCGTACTGGACAGCTTGCCAGTCGGGGGGAGGTTGATATTTTTTCACCAAAGATGGCCTCTTATAACCTCCGACAGGTGGGTTCTTCAAAATATCCGGTTAGGATACACTCTCAAGCCTCCAAATTGCCTGCCAGGAGTTCAGTCCTTCAGCTCCCAGCACAAGCAGGTACTTGCAGAGGAACTCTCTGTCCTTCTGAAGGCCAATGCGGTCGAACCCGTTCCACCAAGGGAAGAAGGGCTGGGATTCTACTCCAGGTCCTTCCTTGTGCAAAAGAAAATAGGGGGGATGCGTCCCATCCTAGACCTAAGGGCCCTGAACAAATTCCTAGTCCGAGAAAAGTTCAGCATGGTTTCCCTGGGCACCCTTCTTCCCATGATTCAGGAAAATGATTGGCTATGCTCTCTGGACTTAAAGGATGCCTATACTCGCATCTCGATACTCCCAGCTCACAGGAAGTATCTTCGATTTTGGTTGGGACAAGGAGCCAGTGAAGTGACTTGAGGAGAGGGCTAATATGAGCATAGCGACATTGGCGGAATATTAATCGTGCAATAGAATTTTGAACAGATTGAAGGGGAGAGTGGCTTAATGGGAAACCTGTGAGAAGCAAGTTGCAATAATCTAAGCGAGAGGTGATAAGAGTGTGGATGAGGGTTCTGGTAGTGTGCTCAGAAAGGAAAGGGTGAATTTTGGTGATATTATAGAGAAGGAAACAACAGGTTTTAGCAGTCTGCTGAATATGTGCAGAGAAGGAGAGGGAGGAGTCGACGATGACCCCAAGGTTACGAGCTGATGAGACAGGAAGGATGAGAGTGTTTATCCACAGAAATAGAGAATGGGGGAAGAGGAGAGGTTGGTTTGGGTGGAAAGATAATAAGCTCAGTCTTGGTCATGTTTAGTTTCAGATGGCGGTGAGACATCCAGGCAGCAATGTCAGAGAGGCAGGCTGATACTTTGGCCTGGATTCCTGCTGAGATTTTTGGTGTGGAGAGGTAGATCTGGGAGTCGTCAGCGTAAAGATGATACTGAAAACCATGGGATGAGATCAGAGTACCAAGGGAAGAAGTATAGATGGAGAAGAGAAGAGGTCCCACGACAGTATACACTGAAAGTACGCTGGGAGAGATAAGAAGAAAACCAGGAAAGAACAGAGCCCTGAAATTCAAGTGAGGACAGCGTATCAAGGAGTAGCTGTGATCAACAGTGTCAAATGCAACAGATAGATCTAGAAGGATGAGGATAGAATAGTGCCCTTTGGATCTGGCCAGGAACAGGTCATTGGAGACTTTAGCAAGTGCTGTTTCGGTTGAATGAAGAGGGCGAAAGCCAGATTGAAGTGGATCAAGAATAGCTTGAGATGAAAGAAAGTCAAGGCAATGGCGGTGAACAGCACGTTCAAGTATCTTGGATAGGAAAGGGAGGAGGGAGATGGGCGATAGTTGGAAGGACAGATAGGGTCCAATGAAGGTTTTTTTAAGGAGTGGTGTGACTATGGCATGTTTGAAGGCATCAGGAACAGTTGCAGTGGAAAGTGAAAGATTGAGGATATGACAGATAAAAGGGATGACAGTAGGAGAGAGAGTGTTAAGTAGATGGGTGGGAATAGGATCAGAGGAGCAGGTAGGTAGTTTCGAGGAGGAAAGATGTGTAGTTTCCTCTTCAGTGATTTCAGAAAAGGAAGAAAAGGAGGCAGGGGTTGGAGGGTTGAGAGAATGGACTAAGGGAAGGAGAGGTGGAGGT
The DNA here is from genome assembly GCF_901765095.1 of Microcaecilia unicolor. NCBI lineage: Eukaryota > Metazoa > Chordata > Amphibia > Gymnophiona > Siphonopidae > Microcaecilia > Microcaecilia unicolor. Next base: position 763,991,400 of record NC_044031.1, on the reverse strand, counting down.
GACCTGGTTGAGAATTCAAGTTCCTGGTCACTTGCAGCAGATGAATCCAGGAACTATTGGGTTAAGTCCACCTACCAGCAGGCGGAGATAGAGATAAACAAACTAAAGGCAGTGATGCCAGACGGCCAGCTCCTTCCTCAGTTAGTATGTCTCTATCTCAGCAGGTGGTGGACGGCTTTTCTCCAGCTCCTGGGCCCAAGGCCTCTGAGGGTGCTCCAGGGCCGGTGGCCAGTTTGAGCTGGGGGTGGCGGACTGGTGGTGTCCCCTTTAGCAGCATACTCAGTTGCTGAGTCCCTGCTGCACCTCAAATTCCCTCTGAACTGGCTTTTGCTGTTCCTTTCCTTCCATGTTTGTTTCTGCCTCCTCACTAAAAAAAAAAAGAAGAGAACCATAGAATGTATTTAAAAGAGAAACAGGGAAGCACAGGGAAGTGTGTTTTTACTGAGAGTAGGTTTGTGTTACTGCTGTCCAAGTCCTCTTTTCTGTTGCCTGCTTGTCTGAGCCTGCCTTGAAGTGGAGTCGGAGAGTTTTTTTCTTTTGCTCAGCTGTCAGTTCCTGTGCTTTCCCGGTCCGGGTTAAGTCCTGCTGGGTTCCTGTTTGGGGGCGGGCGACGGCAGCGGAGGTGGTAAAACGCTGTTCCCGATGCAGAAAACGGCGTTTGGCGGTGGGCCTTTGCAGCGCAGGGTGCGCTGATTTTGCGGGACTCGACGGAGCAGTGGCCCTCCCCCCCCCCCCCCGAGAGCGTGCTTTCCCACCCGGAGCCTAGCGATTCTTGCGCCATTTTGCGATCGGTCGCGGAGCCGGCTCCAGTTGTGGTTTTGGGCAAAGCTGCTTCTCAGATGGTAGGGGAGTCGGGGGGGCCGTCAGGCACTGTGGCCGGTGGTGCAGGTGTCATGGTTGTGACCTCCGTTGCAGGTGAGGAGTTTTCGCCAGAGTTTATTTTGCTATCTGGCGTTTTTATTGAAAAGGGCCTTGCCCCCCCACCACGCGGCTGCGACAACTTCGGCCTTTGATCCTCTCAGGGGGTCTGGGGGTAACCAAGAGATTTTTGGGTTTTTCTCCAGAGAATTTCTCTTCCCTTAAAAAGCCTAGGCCTTTTTTGGGGTCTGAGGAGGGGTCCTGCACACAGTCGCCTGCAGCTCCCTCCGTGGTGGCTCTCTCGGAGCAGACGGGGGTAGAGGACGTGGAGGACGGTGTCCTCACTGACCAACCGGAGGACTTTTCCGCCGTGAGGATTTTCCAAAAGGAGGAGTTGTCCTCCTTTATCTCTCAGGCGCTGGAAGCCCTGAATATAGAGGACCCTGAGGTTGCGGCTTCTCAGGTGGTCAACCCCAAGATGGCTAGTACCAGACGACCTTCTAAGGCCTTTCCGGTACATGAAGCTATTGAAGAGTTGATTTCGGCCCAGTGGGCAGATCCGGATGGGGGACTGAAAGTAGCCAGGGCTATGGCCAGGCTATATCCGGTTTCAGCGGACCGTGTAGAGCAGTTTGCTCTTCCTAGGGTGGATGTCCTGGTGACGGCGATCACTAAGAAGACTACTGTTCCAGTGGAAGGTGGTGTGGCACTTAAGGATATGCAAGACAGACCACTAGAGGCCTCTTTAAAACGTGCCTTTGAGGTGTCTGCTTTGACACTTCAAACTTCTGTTTGTAGTTCTTATGCCACTAGATCTTGTCTCAGTTGGCTACATTCTGTCATGGATTCGATTTCGGAGTCTGATATGCCGGGAACTCCTCAGATGTCGCTGATGGATATTGGGCTGGCATACTTGCTGGATGCCTTGTATGATTTGGTCCGTGCTTCGGCCAAACTCATGGCCTTGACCGTTTCCTCTCGGCATCTTCTGTGGCTCCATCATTGGGCCATAGATATGGCCTCTAAGCAATGGCTCATTAAATTGCCTTTCTGAGGGAAATTGCTTTTTGGGGAAGACCTAGAAAAGATTGTTAAAGATCTGGGAGATTCCAAATCTCAGCGTCTTCCGGAGAATAGACCCAAGTCTACTTCCAGGCAGGGAGCCTCGAGGTCATGTTTCAGAGAGACGCGACGGTATCACCCCAACACAGCCTTTCAGCGTCCTCGTTTTGGGCAGCATTCTTCCTTTCGCAACGAGAAGCGTCCGGCTGGACCCCCCTCTCGTCAGGGGGCTACTTCTCGGGCCTCCCAATGATGGGGCACGAGACCACTCGGGAGGAGAGCAGATCTGTGGTCGGCTTTCTCTTTCTTCCAGAGTGGGTCAGAATTACTTCGGACCAGTGGGTCCGCAATGTGGTGCAAGAAGGTTACAAGTTAGAATCCTTCTCTCCCATCACAGACTTTTTTCTGGAGTCCCGCTGTGTATCGGTTCTGCAGTGTTTGCGAGACCTGCTAAGCATAGGGACTATCGTGCCTGTTCCTCCTCTTGAAAGGCGCACAGATCGGTACTCCATCTTCTTTGTGGTTCCAAAGAAGGGAGGGGCTTTTCAGTCTATTCTCGATCTCAGAAAAGTAAACCAGTTTTTGCGGGTTCGTCACTTCCGCATGAAGGGCAGTTATTGCTGCTGTTCAACCAGGCGAGTTTTTGATGGCTCTCGATTTTGAGGGAAGCTTACCTGCACATTCCCATTTGGCAGCCCCATCAGAGATTTCTCAGATTTGCGGTGCTGGGTCAGCACTTCCAGTTTCGGCCCCTTCCTTTTGGAATGGCCACTGCCCCATGCACTTTTTCCAAGGTTGTGGTGGTGGCGTTTCGGAAGGAGGGGATTCGAGTGCATCCATATCTCGACAACTGGCTGATTTGGGCGACGACAGCAGAGGAGAGTCGAGTGGTCATCGACCGAGTGATTGCGGTGTTGCAATCCTTAGGTTGGCCTAGTGGTTAGGGTGGTGGACTTTGGTCCTGGGGAACTGAGGAACTGAGTTCGATTCCCGGCACAGGCAGCTCCTTGTGACTCTGGGCAAGTCACTTAACCCTCCATTGCCTGCCGCTTTGAGCCTGCCATGAGTGGGAAAGCGCGGGGTACAAATGTAACAAAAAAAAAATATGGACAAGAGTCATCTGGTTCCTACTCAGTCTGGAGTATCTTGGAGTGCAATTCGATACGAAGCAGGGGAAGGTGTTTCTCCCCGAGGGGCGAAGGATGAAGTTGCTTTCTCAGGTATGGACCTTATTGAGTCGTTGCGCTCCCCGAGTGTGGGACTGTGTTCAGCTCCTCAGTTCCGTGGCGGCGACCTTGGAGGTCATTCCATGGGCAAGGGCTCACATGCGTCTTTTCAGAATTTCCTTTTGAGCAGATGGTCGCCGACATTGCTGGATTATCAACGACGCCTTCCTTGGTCGAGCCGGGCCAGGGACAGTCTCGCGTGGTGGCTCTGGTCAGCCAATTTGCAGAAGGGTGTTTCTCTGGCATCTCCCAATTGGGTGGTAGTTGTGACGGATGCCAGCCTTGTGGGCTGGGGAGCCCATTGTCTTCATCGAGTAGCCCAGGGATTGTGGAGTCCTCTCGAAGCGACTTGGCCGATAAATCGTCTGGAGTTGCGAGCAGTCGTGAATGCGCTGCAGAGTTTTCAGGACCTTCTGCAGGGGCAGGCGGTTCGTGTATTCTCGGACAACACCACGATGGTGGCCTACATCATCGGCAGGGGGGCACTCGCAGTCTTCCCTTGGCAGTGGAAGTGTCTCGTCTTCTAGTATGGGCGGAAGCGCATGTTAAGTGTCTGTTGGCAGTGCACATTGTGGGTTAAGACAATGTTCAAGCGGATTTTCTCAACCGTACTCTTTTGGACGCAGCGGAATGTACGCTGTCGGACTCGGCTTTTCGGCTGATCCGTCAACGTTGGGGAAGACCAGTAATGGATCTCATGGCCATGGCTTACAATGCCAAAGTTCCCCAGTTCTTCAGCTGGAAACGGCAGCTAGGATCCGCAGGATTGGACGCTGTTCTCCAGCCATGGCCAGAACATCAGCTACTGTATGTTTTTCCTCCGTGGCCTCTGATAGGGAGAGTTCTTTGCCGCATAGGGCAACATCGGGGCCCGGTCGTTCTAGTGGCCCCAGACTGGCCCCAACGGCCGTGGTATGCAGATCTCGTTCGAGCACTCTCAGAGCCACCATTGCGACTTCTGGTGTCTCCCGATCTGCTGCATCAAGGGCCAGTTCAGATGGAAAATCCCTCCTACTTTGGTCTTACGGCCAGCCTGGCTATTGCGAGGCGGCAGCTGAGGAAGAAGGGATTTTCAGGACCAGTCATTGCCACTCTTTTGGGGATATGGAAGCAGTCTACTTCAGCAGTGTACGCGCGAGTGTGGGAAGCTTTCTCAGTGTGGTGTGCTTTGCATGCTGAATCACCTTTTTGGGCGGACATTCTGGTTATTCTGGAGTTCCTTCAGGATGGTCTTCAAAAGGGATTGGCATATAATTCCCTTCGAGTGCAGGTGGCCGCGCTAGCTTGTTTTAGGGGCAAACTGAACGGTTCCTCTTTAGCAGCTCACTCTGATGTGGTCTGTTTCCTACGCGGGGCTCTTCAGCTTCGGCCTCCTCTGCGGCAGCCGTGCCCGGCGTGGCATTTGAATGTGGTACTGGGAGCCCTCCAGGTCCCACTATTTGAGCCGTTGAATAAGGTTTCTGAGAAGGATCTAACACTTAAGACAGTGTTTTTGATGGCCATTGCTTCAGCTAGGAGGATTTCTGAAATTCAGACTTTGTCTTGCAGAGATCCTTTTTTTGCAGTTTTCTGAAGCAGGGGTGTCAATCCGGACGGTGCCGTCGTTTCTACCTAAAGTGGTTTCGGCTTTCCATGTCAATCAGGCGGTTTGTGTTCCGTCTTTTCGAAGAGAGGATTATCCGGGGGAGTTTGTCTCGCTATGTTTCCTGGATGTACAGAGAGCCTTGTTTCGGTACTTGCAGATCTCTAACGAGTTTCAACGCTCGGATCATCTCTTTGTGCTTTTGTCGGGATCGAAAAGAGGTGAGGCGGCTTCTAAGACTTTCATTGCTCGCTGGATTAGGGAAGCCATTTGGAGCGGCGTATCTGCTACAAGGGTGGTCGTCTCCAGTGGCCCTGAAGGCGCATTCTACTCGGGCACAGGCGGCCTCTTGGGCAGAGGCGTTGGCCTTATCTCTGGAAGAGATTTGTCGGGCGGCTACTTGGGCGTCCCGTCATACTTTTGCGAAGCATTACAGGCTAGATGTGTCTGCTCGGGAGGATGCGAGTTTTGGGGCGGGAGTGTTGGCGCGGGGAGCGTCGGCTTCCCACCCTACTTAAGGAATGCTTTGGTACATCCCACTGGTTCCTGGATTCATCTGCTGCAAGTGACAAGGAAGGTAAAATTATGTCTTACCTGATAATTTTCTTTCCTTTAACGCAGCAGATGAATCCAGGATCCCTCCCTAGTTCAGCCGACGGGTTTTCATTTTCCGTTCAGTGTGGCTATTTTTTCCTTCCGGGTTCTCTTTTACAGAGTTCAGACAGATATGGGAATACGGAAAGGATTCCAATTTCTGGATCAAGTTGCAGTTATTTTGAAGTTCTTATTTGGTTCTCTGTTTTTCATAGTGAGGATGGTATTTTTTATATTCACATAGTGCACACTTACCAACCAACATCAGATTAGGTACACTGTTCAATCTTTTTCCTCTTTCCCTGCAGAGATCACGCAGCAAGAGGAGGAGGAAGTGAATGGCTGCACAATGAGCTGCTCTTCTTCCTATGCCGGCCTAGGTGGGCCTCTGTACAGCCCTGCAGTTAACATAAACAATCAGGTCTCAGCTGGCACAAGAGAAGGAAGCGGCTGGCCAAATGGGCAGCTATTCATTTCCTCTTCTTGCTGCACAATCTCTGAGGGGGGAAGAGATTTAGGAGAGTAGCTGATGCTGGTTCCTTCAAAAAATTCTGCACAAATTCTCTGTTTCACAGAATTCTCCCAGGAGCGAATAACTTCTATTCTCTTGCTGCACTATGGTGTGATAGTGATCACCCCGCATTATCTCAATAGACCCTAACATAAGTTTTTATCATTCAACTTGGTAGAATGAGTTATTCCTTAGTGTAATTATTAAGTGCTGTCTGGCTGCATGTTCTAGTATAATTTGTTTGTAAGTAGCTTCTTGCTCACTCCTTTTCTGTTATGTTGTACATAAATACCCAGTATACCTGAATGTAACTCACCTTGAGCTACTACTGAAAAGGTGTGAACAAAATCCAAATAAATAAATAAGTGTCTTGTAACAATTTTATCTGATCTGGTGGCGTCATAGGACCTGGGTTTCTTTTCACAGTGGGGATCGGCTGTGTACTTGTGTTACAAGAAATCTGTGGCAAAGACTAACGCAATATCTTACAAAGCTGGTGAGTGTACGGTTTTGTTTCTTTGTCATAGCAATAGTTCAATCTTTCAGTCACGTATATATATCTGTTCTGTCCTCTGACAGCCTTGCACTAGTTTATAACGTGATCCTAAAATGTGTGTAATGCTTTTACAGTTATTCTCATTTCTAAGGATTATCATTGCTGGAGTTCTTACTCTGCAAAGATACATGAGCAAAGCATTGTGTGTAATGTAGTTCACAAGCAGTGCAACCACACTTGCTTGGCTGTACAAGAACTGTTACCACTGGTTGTGAGGCTGCCCAGACCTCCTCTCTCTCTGTGCCAAGCTTGGCTCTTTTGTCTTCCTGCTATCATTTCCTGGTCATTTTCACTATCTCTGTCCTGGGAGGTCAGCTAGGCATGACCTTTCCCTCCAATCGAGGGCTGTCCTCTAGCACCTCCCTTGCCACCCAGTGGTAGGCTCTGTCCCCATTGGTCGCTATCTGCTCCTCCCTGAGCCTGTGTGAAGCTCAACACCCCTTTGTCCTTTCAGCCATGAGGCATTCACCATCTTGGCCCAGATAGCTTTGTCCTGCTGGAACTCCTTGCAACGAACTTGGGTTTTTACCTTGAAAATATCTCCTCCCTAATGAGATATCGCACATTCCAGTCACCCAACTTTGAACCACTTCTACCTGTTCAACTATCTTTCTCCTTTGCAATAAAGCTACCTCTCCTCAGATCTCCACCTCCAACAGCTCTCAGATTAAGGAGTCTCTGTGCCCTGGAGCAGCACTTCTGAACATCTGTCTGTGAGTAAATTATCTGTGATTTATTCAAATAAAAGAGGCTTCATAAAAATAATAGAGACTCCAGGTGTGACTGCTGTGCCAAGGTTATACTCTAAGATATCATGACTTTACAGTAATAAGTCTATGAGAGTCTTAACAGTAAAAACCCAAGAGTAAAATGAAATAGCTAATGAAGAAAGTTTGGAGCAGGACAATCATAGTGCCTTTAAAAAGAGTCATCTGAACTGCATGTAAAAATACCAGCAGGAGAGTTAAGTGTGAAAGTACAAATGTGTGTGAATTAACCAGTCCAGAAAAGGAAAAAGAAATCGAGTAGCTTTGCTTGTGTTGTCTAGATGTTTGTGATCTGCATTTAAGTGAACTTGTGGCTAAAGAAAACCGATGTATGGGACTGTCTAAAGTTTAAAATGCATTTATCAGACGAGCTAAGTTTGTGAAAAAGAAACAGAAGATGTATAGAAGTTAAATCCAGTGTCTGCCTGCTAGCATTTTCTGGCTGACTGCATTCTTAAGGGTGATCGAGTTAATTGCCTTCCTATTGTTTCTTTTAAGTACTCTTCCCTCCTCGAACAGCTACCCCTTCCCTCTGGGTCGTCAGTAATTAAAGGCAGCTAAAGGATTCAGAAGGAGAAACTGTTTGTGTTGGCAAGTCTGTGAAGATTTCATTTTAAGTAAGCATAAGAAGTTTAAGAGATAAAAGGAGTTAAAGTGACAGAATTGATCAGGAACTTTGAAATAGTACAATAGAGGGAGACAGAGCCTTCTAGCTTGAGTTTCACACCTCTGCGCTGATCACTTGACGATGCTTTGAAGTTCCCCCTCCCCATTCCCTCTAGCCCAAGTCAGAAATCTGAGCCCTAGAAGGTCTCCAGGGCAACAGGGTGAAGCAATCAGTTGCTAGGTCACTGATGGGAGAGGACCCTGACTCAAAGCTTCTCTTCCTCCTCCCTTCTCCTCTGCTCATTAACTTAGCCATGAAACCTGATCCAGTTGATTCCAGCAGCTTGAAAGGCAGACTTAACCCAGAGCATAGAGAGAGAAGCCACTGAAGCAGTTTCATCACGGCTCTCTATACTGTCAGCCTCCCTGCATACAAGAGCTGACCTCTTGCTTAATAAATACAGATAAGCAAACAAGCACAGAATGGCAGGATTTAATGCCTCACAGACAGTAACAGATGAAGTGTCCCCTGTACCAGATACGCAGGAACAGCCAGAGGGCAACGCAGATACAGTAGACATCTTCTCCCTCCAGGTCCAACAAGGGTTCAAGGGTAGAAGAACTTGCCAGTTAACCCAGAAATTCCTGGAAATTTATCAAGCAAAGCAGGAAAAGTATAGCAAGAAACTAATCAGGCGCTGGGGGGAGGTAGGGGAAAACATGCGTATTGCTTCAAAGGTAGGGCAGACAAGGACACCTGTCAGTCATCAATAGAGACCAGCTATGCACGGTACCAGCAAAAGGCAGAAGAGTATTGCCAGTTCCTAGATGAGACAAATACAGATCAGAGTCTTTTGAGAAAGGCGTTCCAAGAAGCCAAAGACCGAAAGCGTAACGCGGAAGTAGCCAAGGCTGTAAAGAAAACAGTGAATACAACTGTAGACCCACAAGACAGCAGCTCCCTGCGCTCCCACTCTTCTAGACACACATCCAAAACCTTGAGATCATCCAAGTCAGGGGCAACAAACCGCTCCATCCAATCGACAGCTTTGGCGGCCCTTTTGGTGCGGGTTATGGCAGAGGTGGCTAAGGCTCAGCATCGCTACATTGAACAAGAAACCACCCTGAAGCTAAAATGGGTTGCGCTGGAGGTTGAGATAGCCCGCAGGAGGGCCGAGATGGAGGTTGGAGAAACGCGCAAAAGAGCAGAGATGGAGGCTGAGACTGGGCGTGAAAAAGCTGAGCAGGACATTATCACAGAAGCGGTCCAGCAAGAGAAAGAAATAGCTTTACTAGAGGGAAAGTCCAAGGCTCTCGAAGCTGCTGTAGGTCAGAATGACAGAGAGAAACGACTTAGCCATCTTGTCTCTGAAGATCCTGCTCTAAGAACCAAAACTCATGCGATGGCACACACCACATCATTGAAGCAGTTCGAGTCAGAAGAACCCTCATATCCTGAGGAACCCGACCCATTCTCAGCAGATTCCAATTTACCTGAAATGAGCGAGCCCAAGGCAGAGCGCGCTACGGAGGCAAGCCTGTATGACAGTGATCCACATGCATGCATGCACATGGATGCAGTACCACTGGCACTCGCTCCAGAAAGATGCGCTAACAGAGATGCTCCATCTCAGCCACAGAGTCTGAGCCTTCACACAGGGTGGAGGCAAAAGGGACCTGAGCAAGAACGCTCACCACAGAGTCTGAGCCTTCACACAGAGCGGGGGCAAGTGAGACCCGAGCAAGAACGCTCATCGCAAAGTCTGAGCCCTCACACAGGGTGGAGGCAAAAGAGACACGAGCAAGAACGCTCATCGCAGAGTCTGAGCCTTCACACAGGGTGGGGGCAAAAGAGACCGGAGCAGTCGCTCTCAAGCAGGATATTGTCTGAACTTCCTTGGTCTAAACCAGAGGGAGCTGGACAGCCACACTCCTCATCAGGCGTCAGAGAGGCACAAGCCAACCAACCGGCAGTGATGTCAGCTGAGCGACTTGAAGTCACAGCAAGAGATGAGCCAGCAGAGTATCTGACCAACAAAGATCTGGGGAGCGCAGAGCTTACCCAGTCCAATGACCGCCCTGAGAGCTACAGGGCAGGGAAATCCAATTCCAAGGATGCCATAGCGAGTATAAAGCTTACTTTTAAGCAAGAGATGTACACAATGCCACACGGGCTGGGAAAGGAAACAGCCGCACGTATAGAAGAATTGAATTCAGATCATCCCCCCAAAGATGGCGAAGTACCTATCAAGTGTACAGAACATGGCAACGACCAGAGCGTCTATGCCGTACACCCAGATGGTGCCGAACCGAACTCTAACCCCGAGTCGAATCATGGCGGGGAGACGGAGGAGGAGAAAGGCACCAACATTCTAAGCCACTTCGAGATGCACGAAGGTGTGTGAAGGAAACCGTGAAGGGAGATGCTGCACCAAGACATGCTTGACCGAAGTGCACCTTGAAGGACGGCGTGACAGAGCACCCAAAACGTATGTTGTCATAGATTAGCAGAGCAACAGGTCCCTCACAAGATCAGAGCGCCATGACCTGTTTGACATCCACCAAAACTCCCCAGACAGCATCAAAACTTGTGCAAGGGCTGTACAGACGGCAGGGCAAGCAGCAAGAGATTAGGGGATAGAGACTATGAATGGCGACACCACGCCATGGTCACCCACAAGGGCTGAACGTGACCAGCTACCAGATGACAAGGGTGATATTCCCACGCTACAGGCTGCCCAGAATCACCATTACCTGAGGCCCACAACCGACCAGCTCACACACTTGAATCCAGATGCAGAGATCTCGCTCTTGCCAGACAGAGATGCACCAGAACCTCTGGACATCTGTGAATCATGCAGGAGCCCACACAGTGTTCCCTATGCACACCCACTCAACTTGGGTTGGACAACAGTAGGCGATGCCTGCCTCAAGCGAACAAGAAAGTCAAATGTCAAGGTACTTTACACTAATGTCCTAGAAAGCGGGTGCTCTTCCTTGTTCGAGCCATGTACCAACCACCTAACCACCAAAGAAGCTCCTTCCTAGAAGGAATAGAGCTTTGTCCCAGCGCTCTACAAAACAAGCTCTAAAGCAGACTTAGGAGAACACCTGGGAAGCTCAGTGTTCCAGAACACCAAAGATGGAGACGAACCTGCCTTCTCCATAAAAGATAGAGTTCCTGAACATAATGAGTACAGAGTTCAGTACACATGAGTCATCATCTTCAGTAGACCATACTAGAGATCTGAAGGGCCCAGACTTAGAACACCTGGGAAGCTCAGTGTTCCAGACCACCGAAGATGGAGACAAACCTGCCTTCTCCATAGAAAATAAAGAGTTCCTGAGCATGATGAACAAAGAGTTCAGTAAAGATGAGTCATTCCCTTCAGTAGACCGTGCCAGAGACCTGAAGGACCTAGACTTGGGTGTGGACACACCCTCATTTCAACGCCACCTTGGCCTAAGCTGGGACCCAAAAAAGGACATCTTCACCTTTTGGGTCTCCACCCAGCTGCAACAGCGCATCCAGCATCTTGAATCCTGTTCCTGCTAAGCCAAGTTCGTCCCAGCATCTGGTTCCAGCCAAGCTTGTTAGTTTAGTCCTGCTTGGGAGGTTTTGCCTCCTGCTGCCGTTCAACGACAGTAGGCCAAGGACTCATGTTGTTCCAGAGTTTGTGACTGTTTGTTTGAAGCCTGGGATCGTGACAGCCAGTGGACAGCCTGAATGTCAATAATGGACTTTGCATGAGATTAATTTGATAAATTATGATAATAAGGATAGTGGTATCTACCGATACCAGGTGGGGAGTGTACTGTCCTCTGACAGCCTCGCACTAGTTTATAACGTGATCTTAAAATGTGTGTAATGCTTTTACTGTTATTCTCATTTCTAAGGACTATCATTGCTGCAGTTCTCACTCTGCAAAGATACATGAGCAAGGCATTGTGTGTAATGTAGTTCACAAGCAATGCAACCACACTTGCTTGGCTGTACAAAAACTGTTACCACTGGTTGTGAGGCTGCCCAGACCTCCTCTCTCTCTCTCTGCCAAGCTTGGCTCTTTTGTCTTCCTGCTATCATTTCCTGGTCATTCTCACTATCTCTGTCCTGGTAGGTCAGCCAGGCATGACCTTTCCCTCCAATCGAGGGCTGTCCTCTAGCACCTCCCTTGCCACCCAGTGGTAGGCTCTGTCCCCATTGGTCGCTATCTGCTCCTCCCTGAGCCTGTGTGAAGCTCAACACCCCTTTGTCCCTTCAGCCATGAGGCATTCACCATCTTGGCCCAGACAGCTTTGTCCTGCTGGAGCTCCCTGCAACAAACTTGGGTTTTTACCTTGAAAATATCTCCTCTCTAATGAGATATCGCACATTCCAGTCACCCAGCTTTGAACCACTTCTACCTGTTCAACTATCTTTCTCCTTTGCAATAAAGCTACCTCTCCTCAGATCTCTACTACTACTACTACTACTATTTAGCATTTCTATAGCACTACAAGGCGTACGCAGCGCTGCACAAACATAGAAGAAAGACAGTCCCTGCTCAAAGAGCTTACAATCTAATAGACAAAAAATAAATAAAGTAAGCAAATCAAATCAATTAATGTGAACGGGAAGGGTAGATGGAGGCGAGTGGTTATGAGTCAAAAGCAATGTTAAAGAGGTGGGCTTTCAGTCTAGATTTAAAGGTGGCCAAGGATGGGGCAAGACGTAGGGGCTCAGGAAGTTTATTCCAGGCGTAGGGTGCAGCGAGACAGAAGGCGCGAAGTCTGGAGTTGGCAGTAGTGGAGAAGGGAACAGATAAGAAGGATTTATCCATGGAGCGGAGTGCACGGGAAGGGGTGTAGGGAAGGACGAGTGTGGAGATATACTGGTTAGTAGAAGAAGTTTGAACAGGATGCGAAAATGGATAGGGAGCCAGTGAAGGGTCTTAAGGAGAGGGGTAGTATGAGTAAAGCGACCCTGGCGGAAGACGAGACGGGCAGCAGAGTTTTGAACCGACTGGAGAGGGGAGAGGTGACTAAGTGGGAGGCCAGCAAGAAGCAGATTGCAGTAGTCTAAACGAGAGGTGACAAGGGTGTGGATGAGGGTTTTGGTAGAGTACTCGGAAAGAAAGGGGCGGATTTTACGGATGTTGTAAAGAAAGCAACGACAGGTCTTGGCAATCTGCTGGATATGAGCAGAGAAGGAGAGAGAGAAGAGTCAAAGATGACCCCAAGGTTTCGAGCTGAGGAGACAGGGGGAATGAGAGAGCCATCAACAGAAATAGAAAACGGGGGGAGCGGGGAGGTGGGTTTGGGGGGGAAAATGAGAAGCTCGGTTTTGGTCATATTTAATTTCAGGTGGCGTTGAGACATCCAGACAGCAATGTCAGACAAGCACGCTGAAACTTTGGTTTGGATGCAAGGTGAGATATCAGGGGTAGAAAGGTAGATTTGGTAGTCATCAGCATAGAGATGGTAGGAAAAGCCATGGGATGAGATTAATGAACCAAGGGAAGAAGTGTAGATAGAAAAGAGGAGGGGACCAAGAACAGAACCCTGAGGTACGCCGACAGGCAGAGGGATAGAAGTAGAAGAGGATCCACCAGAGTGAACACTAAAGGTGCGGAGGGAGAGGTAGGAAGAGAACCAGGAAAGGACAGAGCCCTGGAATTCAAGTGAGGACAGGGTATCGAGAAGTATGCTGTGATCGACAGTGTCAAAAGCAGCAGAAAGATCAAGAAGAATGAGGATGGAGTATTGACCTCTGGATTTAGCCAGTAATAGGTCATTGGAGACTTTAGTAAGTGCAGTTTCGGTTGAGTGGAGAGGGCGAAAACCAGATTGTAGTGGGTCAAGAATAGCATGTGAGGAGAGAAAATCAAGGCAGCGGCAGTGAACAGCACGCTCAAGTAATTTGGAGAGAAAAGGAAGGAGGGAGATGGGTCGGTAATTAGAGGGACAAGTAGGGTCGAGTGAAGGCTTCTTAAGGAGAGGTGTGACCACAGCATGTTTAAAGGCAGCAGGGACAGTTGCAGTGGAAAGTGAGCGGTTGAGAATGTGACAGATAAAAGGAATAAGAGCAGGAGAGATGGCATTAAGAAGGTGGGTGGGAATGGGATCAGAGGAACAGGTGGTACATTTTGAGGAAGAAAGGAGAAGTGTAGTTTCCTCAATAGTAACTTCAGGAAAGGAGGAAAGGGAATGAGGGGAAGGAGAGAGAGGGGAACGGACTAGTGGAGGGAGAGGTGGTGAGGTAGAGAAAGCAAGGTTTATCTTTTGAACCTTGTTGTGAAAGAATTCAGCAAGGGTCTGAGGAGATAATGAAGGGGGAGTTGGGGGAGGGGGCACCTTGAGGAGAGAGTTCAATGTGGTGAAGAGAAGTCGAGGATTAGAGCCAAGAGAGTTGGTCAGTTGGATATAATAATCCTGTTTGGCACGTAAAGAGCAGATTGGAAGGAGGTCAGCATGAACTTAAAGTGTAAGAAATCAGCAAGGGCCCGAGATTTCCGCCAGAGGCGTTTGGCGGAGCGGGTACAGGAACTTAGGTAGCGGATATTAGAAGTCAGCCAAGGTTGGGGTTTTGTACGCCTTACAGGGCGGGTCATCAAAGGTGCAAGAGTGTCTAAGGCAGAGGATAGAGTATTGTTGTAAGAAGAAACAGCCTCGTTGACAGACGTGGATGGTGTCACAATAGAGAGGAGGTTTGAAACATGGGAGGATAGAGATGAAGGGTCAATATCGTGAAGATTCCTAGATAAATTAGATAAGATAGGACGGGACTGGGAGGGAGGAGATTTAAGTGTGAAAGTTATAAGATGGTGATCAGAGGAGGGAAGATCAGAGGCAAGGTAACTAGAGGGTGAACAGTTGGAGGAGAAGATGAGATCAAGACAGTGACCATTTTGATGAGTGGGGGAGGTGGAGCATAGTTGGAGATTAAAGGAGGATTTTAAAGCGAGTAACTTGGAAATATAAGAGTTGGAAGGATCATTAGCAGGAATATTAAAGTCACCAAGGATGAGAGAGGGGGAGGAAGGATCATGGAAGAAGGCAAGCCAGGCGTCAAAGTCACTGAGAAAGGATGAAAGGGACTTATCAGGGGGACGATAAATGACCGCTATTCGAAGAGGCAGAGGAGAGAAAAGGCCGATAAAGTGGACTTCAAAGGAGGAAAAACAGTGAGATTGAGGTGGAAGAAGGGGTTGAAATCTGGAGGAGGGAGAGAGAAGTAGTCCAACACCACCCCCACGGCCAGCAGGGCGAGGAGTATGTGAAAATAGATAACCGCCATGGCACAGGGCTGCGACTGAAGCAGAGTCATCAGGGCAGAGCCAGGTTTCTGTTATGGCGAGCAGATGGAGGTGATGCGAGATAAAGAGGTCCTGGATATAGGCGAGTTTGTTACAGATAGAGCGGGCATTCCATAGGGCGCAAGAGAAGGGCAGAGAAGAGGAGGGGAGTAGAGAAATAGAGATGAGGTTAGAGAGGTCGCGGTGAGATCTGTAGAGTTGGGATAATAGTTGGTGAGGGGGGCCAGGATTGGGATTGATGTCAGCGGCTGAGAGTAAGAGAAGGAGTAAAAGAGAGCAGAGGAGAGTAGGAGAGGTGTGGCCACGAAGGCGTCGAAGGCGAGAGGTATTTAGGTGGAATGGGGTAGGCAAAATGGACGGAAGAAAGAGGCGGAGATTAAAAGCCAAGAGGGAGGAAGAGGGTAGGAGAGAAGGTGAGGTGATGAAGTCGATGGATGGGCAGTGAGTTCCTGTAGCGGAGAGAGGTAGGGGGTGAGGGAAAAGATTAGGAAGGGACAGGGCTAGGAAGAGAATGTGAATAGGGGCCATAAATGACTGAGGTACTTTAGCAAATGGGAAGAAGATTAGATGTAAAGAGAAAAATGCCCCACGGCGCGCGGCACCTAGAGCGGAGGCCCTGAGTGGATCGGAGTGGACCTGGGTGTCACCCCGGAGAAGGCTGTAAGGATATGCAGATGAGCTGCAAGTCCTCCACAGCACCTGAAAGGCAGCCGGTGGTAGAGCTGGGCACCTCTCAGCTGAGGAAAGGCTTACCAGGGGTTAGAGCGAAGCCAGCATTCCTCCCCCTGAGGGTCGCCTGATCCTAGCCAAAAAGCACCTGGAAACTCTGTGCACTTGGAGCGAAGGCCCTGGGAAGATCGGGGTGGAACTGGAGTCACCCCGGATACAGCTGTGAGGAAATGCAGAAGGGCTGCAAGTCCTCCACAGCACCTGGTGGGAGCGCTGGGCACCTAGAGCGGAGGCCCTGAGTGGATCGGAGTGGACCTCCAACAGCTCTCAGATTAAGGAGTCTCTGTGCCCTGGAGCAGCACTTCTGAGCATCTGTCTGTGAGTAAATTATCTGTGATTTATTCAAATAAAAGAGGCTTCATAAAAATAATAGAGACTCCAAGTGTGACTGCTGTGCCAAGGTTATACTCTAAGATATCATTAACACATTTGAAAACTAAAATTCAGAATTTCCAGTGTTACTGCGTAATTATACTTCTATAAAAATGTGTTTATACATTTATTTCTTTTGACACATTGAGGTTATTATTTTAGAAGTTTATTTTAAGTGCATTATCAAAGATCCTTATAGCTAGCTCTGTTGGCTAAAATTGGCAAGCTGTTCTTATTCAGGTGGGACTGATATAGCAGCCAATTCCTACTTTTTAATGACGTCAATTACTAATGAATTTCAGTAAGTTTTAGCTGCAAAGAAGTACCTTGCAGAGCCATTGGAAGAGTTTTTCCAAAAATGTTTCTGTTTAACAAGTGCACTGAAAAGTACCATGGATTTCATTCACTTTTACTCAGATATGTCGTGACAGCCTTTGTATTGTCATGGAAGTAGGTTGAGATAGAATGAAGCATCAGTCCAGTGAGTCCATCCCCGACACACAGCTATCTGAATTCTTTGGTACTTTGTGTTAATAGTCGTGTTTTCCATGTAGGGTCCTTGTACTGTCAACACTGAAATGGTATGGTAATTAAGTTTCAGTTTTGATACACTGCATGTCGGTATATCATCTTCAAAGTTTTATAATAATAAAATTACTATCCATAGAAAAGATAACACAGGAAGTGGAGATAAAGATACACAGTTGCTCTCCTGGTTCATCATGTCCCTGATTCAATATATTGCAACACATTGACCCACTGGCCAGATATTAGTCATTTAAAGTTGTCTGGAATACCAAAGTGAAATGATTGATTTTCATGACTGATGTTCATCATGTCCTTGATTCAGTATATTGCACCACATTGACCTATCAATCATTTCTCTTTAGTATTCCAGACATCTTCAAAGACTAATTTGAAGATGTCTGGAATACTAAAGAGAAATGATTGATTTTCTGGACTGATTTAAATCTGGTGATGTTTCTAGTCTTAATTCCTGGGGAAGCTTATTCCACAAAAGTGCGCTCATAGTGAAGGCTGTATGTGTGGTGACTTTTAATCCAAATTCTTTTGCAGGAAGGAATAACAAGAAGATTTTGTTGATATGATCAGAAGGTTAGTTTTAATGCCAGCAGTAAATATATGGCTTTAATGCCCAATATACCAAACTGATCCAAGCATTAATTGTAATTATGATAAACATAAACATAAAAATATGACTGTGATAACGCTTCTGCATTCAGCTTTGCACTAACTGTCTCAAAGTGAAGGGGTGATTAGTGCGGGGAAATTCTGACATTTTGCCTCTTTAGCACTGTTCTCGCCTATAAGCGAGTATCCAAAAAAAGCACAAGGAGCCTTCAAGAGTGGGGGTGTCACAACAGTACTTTATTGATCAGAGCTGACACAGTCCGTGTTTCGACGAAACCACCTGCATTAGGGATCATATTTTATTTATAAAGACAATTATATCACACATTTCCCAAGCAGAGTTCAGGTTCAATGTGGCTTACAATCCAGACAATTTAGTACATACATATTATAGTTATAAATCCTCTGGTAAAGGAAAAATGTTGAGCAAATCTTCTATTTATAGTTTATGAATTATTTTACAAGGTTGCATTGTGTAACAAACATCAAATTATAAGCAGTTATACAGGATAATTTGAAACAACATTTTGCATAAAAGTGGTTATTCCTGTCTTCCATTATCATGTTGGAGGAACATTTTGAAAAGAAAAGTTTTTAATAATTTCCGAAAGTAACTGAAATTTCTGAAAGTAGCTGAAAAAATAAGAGCAAAAGAGGCTTTGTTCAAGAAATACAAAAGAACGCAATAAGAGGATCACAGAAAAGATTATCGGATTAAACTTAAAGGAGCGAAGAGGGAAATACAGCTAGCGAAAGCGCAAGTGGAAGAAAAAATGACCAAAGATGTAAAGAGAAGTGACAAGACCTTTTTCAGATATATTGGAGAAAGGAAAAAAGATAGGAATGGAATTGCAAGATTGAAAGATAATGAGAATGACTATGTGGAGAGTGATGAAGATAAAGTGAATGTGCTAAACAATTATTTCTCTTCGGTGTTCACGGAGGAAAATCCTGGAGAAGGACCGCAGTTGGCTGGTGAGGGAACATCTGGGAATGGAGTGGATACTGGGCCGTTTACGGAAGAAAGAGTTTATAAACAGCTGGAGAATCTGAAGGGGGCCAAAACCATGGTCGATGGGATACATCCCAGGATACTGAGGGAGCACAGAGAGGTCCTGATGGGACCTCTTAAAGATTTATTTAATAGATCTTTAGAGATGGGAGAGATTCTGCGGGATTGGAGATGTGGTCTTCTCTTCACAAAAGTGGAGACAGGGAAGAAGTGGGAAACTACAGGCTGGTAAGTCTCACGTCGGTAGTAGGTAAAATAATGGAGTCGCTGCTGAAAGAAAGGATAGTTAACTTTCTAGAAGCCAGCGGGTTGTAGGACCCGAGGCAACATGGCTTTACCAAAGGAAAATCCTGCCAAACGAATATTATTGTCTTCTTTGACTGGGTGACCAAAGAACTGGTGAAGGATGTGCAATAGATGTAATCTACTTGGATTTCAGCAAAGCCTTTGATATGGTCCCCAACAGAAGACTCGTTTTTTTTTTTTGTTAATAATTTTTATTGTCAAGAGAGATGCACAGGTACAACCATCAACATAGCAGGCAACAACAACAATACCCTTTGACAAAGATAGACTTCGCCAGTTCGTTACACTTCTGTTAAAACACAAGTTAACAATTTAACACTTTAACACAGGTGATATAACATCGCGCTCCTCTCTTGTACATTTTTCCATTTAGAAGACTCGTGAATAAGCTGAAATGGTTGAACTTAGGACTGAAAGTGGTGAACTGGATAGGAAACTGGTTGACCGACAGGTGGCAGAGGGTGATGGTAAAAGGAATCGCTCGGAGGAAAGGAAGGTGAGCAGTAGAGTTCTTCAGGGGTCAGTGCTGGGGCCTAGTCTTGTTTAATATATTTGTGGGACATATTGCTCAAGGGTTGGAAGAAAAAGTTTGCCTTTTTGCGGATGACACGAAAATAGCCAGTAGAGTGGATACTCTGGAGGGAGTAGAAACAATGAGAAGGGATCTCTGAACATTAGAAGAATGGTCGAGGGTCTGGCAGTTAAAATTTAATCAACTACAATGGCATAGAAACCCTTGTCACTATTTTTGAGAAATATAATATGAATGTGCAAAAAAAGGTTTTATTATTTTTTTTAATATGCGAATAGTGCTCAGTGTATTACAATTGACCACACTCATAGTAAACATAGTAGATGACGGCAGAAAAAGACCTGCACGGTCCATCCAGTCTGCCCAAGAAGATAAATTCATATGTGCTACTTTTTTATTTGTACTGTCCTCTTCAGTGCACAGACCGTATAAGTCTGGCCAGCCCTATCCCCGCCTCCCAACCACCAACCCCGCCTCCCAACCACCAGCTCTGGCACAGACCCTATAAGTCTGCCCAGCACTATCCCCGCCTCCCAACTACCAGTCCCTCCTCCCACCACCAGCTCTGGCACAGACCGTATAAGTCTGCCCAGCACTATCCCTGCCTCCCACCACCGGCTCTGGCACAGACCGTATAAGTCTGCCCAGCACTATCCCTGCCTCCCACCACCGGCTCTGGCACAGACCGTATAAGTCTGCCCAGCACTATCCCCACCGCCCAACCACCAGCCCCGGCACAGACCGTATAAGTCTGCCCAGCACTAGTCCCGCCTCCCAACCACCAGCCCCAGCACAGACCGTATAAGTCTGCCCAGCACTAGCCCCGCCTCCCAACCACCAGCTCTGCCACTCATTCTAGGCTAAGCTCCTGAGGATCCCTTCTTTCTGCACAGGATTCCTTTATGTTTATCCCACGCATGTTTGAATTCCGTTACCGGTTTCATCTCCACCACCTCCTGCGGGAGGGCATTCCAAGCATCCACCACCCTCTCCATGAAAAAATACTTCCTGACATTCTTCTTGAGTCTGCCCCCCTTCAATCTCATTTCATGCCCTCTCGTTCTACCGCCTTCCCATCTCCGGAAAAGGTTTGTTTGCGGATTAATACCTTTCAAATATTTGAACGTCTGTATCATATCACCCCTGTTTCTCCTTTCCTCCAGGGTATACATGTTCAGGTCCGCAAGTCTCTTTTCATACGTCTTGTAACGCAAATCCCATATCATCCTCGTAGCTTTTCTTTGCACCGCTTCAATTCTTTTTACATCCTTAGCAAGATACGGCCTCCAAAACTGAACACAATACTCCTGGTGGGGCCTCACCATCGACTTGTACAGGGACATCAACACCTCTTTTCTTCTGCTGGTCACACCTCTCTCTATACAGCCTAGTAACCTTCTAGCTACGGCCACCGCCTTGTCACATTGTTTCATCGCCTTCAGATCCTCAGATACTATCACCCCAAGATCCCTCTCCCCATCCGTACCTAGCAGACTCTCACCGCCTAACACATACGCCTCTCTTGGATTTCTACTCCCTAAGTGCATCACTTTGCATTTCTTCGCATTGAATTTTAATTGCCAAACCTTAGACCATTCTTCTAGCTTTTTCAGATCCTTTTTCATGTTTTCCACTCCCTCCGGTGTGTCCACTGTGTTACAAATCTTAGTATAATCCGCAAATAGGCAAACTTTACCTTCTAACCCTTCGGCAATGTCACTCAGTATCTTAGTATTGACACCGTCCAGACATCATCGCACAGGAGTCCCCCTGCCTGCCGTTGATACTATTTAGATTACTCCACATTCAATGCAATTAGGTACAGAAAAGCACTTAGCTTATTGGGCGCCAGCAAACAAGCTCCTGTGCTGGAAGTGGTGTCCTCGATATTCACTGTGGATGTCTGGGTCAATGCAATACCAACATCTTCTGTGAAAACCACATTCACCGTGTGTTAAAAACGAAGCTTCTTAATTCAAAAAAGCTATCTTAACTTCTTTGTCCCCTACATGGACCATGTTTCGCTTACCGTGTCTTCAGGAAGACGATAGCTGGAAAATAATAAAACTGTTAGTATATTTATTTGTTTATTTTATTGCATTTGTATCCCACATTTTCCCACCTTTTTGCGGGCTCAGTGTGGCTTACAATAAGTTGTGAGTGATAGAAATACAATTTGTTACTACTCGGTTATGGATTACATTGTGAGGAGTTAAGCGAGACAAACTCAGAGTATCATTAAGGAATATAACAATGGAAAAGAGCAGTTAAACATTGGGGGAACAACGGGAAACTAAAAGGGGCAGTACATAACAACAAGAAAGCATATGGCATACATTTTCTGTGAGTAGAAGTATGAGTGTGGTGAGATTACAGGGGATGAGAATTCAGAGTGGCTGTATTGAAGCATTATTGAACCGTGGGTGTGGGCTTTATGTGTTTTGGTTCTTTCCGTAAGTATTCTCAAAAAGATGGGTCTTCAATAGTTTGCGGAAGGTGGCTTACTCGTAGGTCGTTTTCAGGTTGCGCGGCAGTGAGTTCCAGAATTGCGTGCTCATATAAGAAAAGGTTGACGTGTGCAGCGCCTTGTATTTCAAGCCTTTGCAATTAGGGAAGTGGAGGGTGAGGAAAGTTCGGGATGATCTTTTAGCATTTCTGGGTGGTAGATCTATTAGATCAGACATATAGGCTGGGGCTTCACTGTGAATGATTTTGTGGACTAATGTGCATGCTTTAAAAGTAATGCGTTCCTTAAGTGGGAGCCAGTGTAGCTTCTCTCGTAAGGGTTTTGCACTTTCATATTTTGGTTTTCCGAAGATGAGTCTGGCTGCTGTATTCTGGGCTGTTTGAAGTTTCCTCAGTATTTGCTCTTTGCAACCTGCGTATAGTGAGTTGCAGTAGTCCAGATGGCTAAGTACGAGGGATTGCACTAGGCTGCGAAATACGGATCTTGGAAGAATGGTCTTATTCTTTTCAGTTTCCACATGCAGTAGAAGATCTTTTTGGTTGTGTTGTTTGCATGAGTTTCGAGTGTTAGGTGGCGGTCGATAGTGACTCCAATGATTTTTAACGTTTCTGAGATTGGAAGGTTTAGTTTTGGTGTGTTTATAGCGGTGAATTCATTCGTGTTGTACTTGGAAGTGAGTATCAGGCATTGAGTTTTTTCTGCATTTAGTTTCAAGCGAAATGCATCTGCCCAGGTGTTCATGATGTGTAGACTTTGGTTAATTTCATTGAGGATCTCTTTAATGTCTTCTTTGAAAGGGATGTATATTGTTACATCATCGGCGTATATATATGGGTTGAGGTTATGATTTGATAGGGGTTTTGCCAAGGGGATCATCATTAGGTTGAAGATGGTTGGTGAGAGGGGTGATCCTTGTGGTACTCCACATTCAGGTGTCCATGCAGCAGACGTGGTTGAATTTGATGTGACTTGATATGACCGCTGGGTTAAGAATCCCTTGAACCAGTTTAGGACATTTCCTCCGATGCCAAAATATTCAAGTATGTGTAATAGGATTTCGTGGTCAACCATGTTGAAGGCACTTGACATGTCAAATTGTAGGAGGAGTATATTGTTGCCGGTTGCAATCATTTGTTTAAACTTAGTCATAAGGGTAGTTAATACTGTTTCTGTGCTGTGGTTCGACCGGAATCCTGATTGGGCATCATGCAGTATTGAGTGTTTGTTTAAATAGTTTGTGAGTTGTTTAGTTACCATTCCTTTGGTTATTTTGGTTATTAGTGGTATGGATGCTACTGGTCTGTAATTGGTTATTTCGCTTGCGCTTTTCTTTGTATCTTTGGGTATTGGGGTGAGTAAAATTTTTCCTTTTTCTTTTGGGAAAAGTCCGTTTTGTAGCATGAAGTTAACGTGGTTTGTTAGGTCTATTATGAATTGTTGAGGAGCTGATTTCATGAGGTTGTTTGGGCATGTGTCTAATTTGCAGTGGGATTTGGCAAATCTTTTAAGTGTTCCGGAGATGAGGTTTTCTGATAGTAGTTTGAATTCGGTCCAAGTTCTGTCTGTTGGGTATGTTCTGTCTTCTGGGTCTATACAGTCTAGAAGTGTGGCATAGTCAATAGGGCTGGCGGGTATTTTAGTTCGTAGTTGTATAATTTTCTCCTTGAAGTATTTCGCAAGGTTGTCAACATCTGGTATGTCTTTGTTGTTGTTTGTAACTGGTGTGGTGTCTGTTCACAAGGAAGAAGAGTTTGTGTGTCTTTGTAGTTTGGTCCTATTATTGTTTTGTAATGTAATCTTTTGGTCTGTTTTATGGTATATTTGTATTTCCTTCGAAGTTGCTTCCAGGCATTTAGTGTTTGTTCGTCTTTCTTTTTGTTCCAAGCGCGTTCTAGTTTCCTGACTTGTGTTTTAAGCTTTTTCAGCTCTTTGGTGAACCATGGGTTTGGTTTTTTCCTGTGTGATATTCTGGTTTGGATTGGGGCGATTTTGTCTAGTGTTGTTGTACATAACTCGTCCCATTCTTGGAGGAATTGGATGGTATCAGCATTTGTTGACCATTCGTTCTGGTAGATCTGTTGCCAGAATGTTGTGGGGTCTATTTTTCCTCTCGTGGTATATGTTGTTCGCTCATGTTTATTGATTGTGTTTATGTGTGTTTTTCGCCAGTAGAGAGAGACATTTGCTTTATGGTGGTCTGACCATAATGTAGGTGTCCATCTTGTGTCAGTGAGTATGATAGTTGAGTTCGGGTCAAATTTGTGTGTTATGATGTCTAATGTATGTCCTTTTTGTGTGTTGGCTGCTTGTTGGGTGCGTGCAGGTCCCAGAGTTTTAAGAATTCTTTGCATTCTCGTGTGCCTGTTGAGGTGTCGTCTTCAAGGTGTAGGTTGATGTCTCCTATTATGAGGATGTTTGAGGCAGATACACATGTGTTCGATATGAAGTCCATGAGTTGTGTTTGGGAGTCTTGCCATTTTCCTGGTGGTCTGTAGAATAGAATTGTGTTGAGGTGTCCTATTAGGTTTGGATGATTAATTCTTGTCGAGGCAATTTCAAGTTGTGGTGAGGTAGATTCACCCGTGGTTGTGATGGTGAACTCGGATTTGTAAATTATGGCTATTCCGCCCCCTCTTTTTCCATTTCTTGTCCAGTGGGTGATTTTGTAATCTGGTGGGCAAATTTCAAAGATGGCGGGGTTAGTGGGGCTGTGGAACCAGGTTTCTGTGATAAAAAGAAGGTCTAAATTATCTGTAGTTGATCCAGTCTAGTAAATCTACTGAGTTACTTACTGCTGATCTTGTATTAATGTATCCTAGTTGGATTGAGCGGTGTGGTTCTGTGGGGAGGTTCGCTGTGTTTATTTTTATTTGTTGTCTGTTTCTTCGGTGGTTGAATTTGTTGTTGTTGTTGTTTTCGTCCTTTTGTTGGTGGTGTTCATATCCGGGGATTATTCCTTTTGGTTGGTTATTGTGTCTTTGGTTCGTATTTACCAAAGCCTCGGCTATCTGCTTAGCATAGTCTATCTGAAAGCTTCTAAGCAATGTAAAACAAATCATGAATACATTCTTACTTCGGAGATCTGAAATGGAGTCATACCAAGTGCAAAAAGTCTGACAGCTGAACAAAGACCTCAACGCATGTGCCTTACTGATTTATAGAGGATGCCGGTAGGAAAATTAAACAAACTTGTTCCATTTAGTCTCTCAGTTGAGAACACTGGGTGTCACTGTGTCCCAACGAAAGATGAATTGTTGTTGTTTTAATAGGAGAGATGAAACATACACCCCATTCAAAGTGAATATTTGTGAAAGTACTACATATTTGAGATCCTGTTCAACATGCTTCATCTGTTCCCAGTGCTCAACCATAAGTACATAAGTATTGCCATACTGGGAAAGACCAAAGGTCCATCAAGCCTAGCATTCTGTTTCTAACAGTGGGCAATCCAGGTCACAAATACCTTGCAAGATCCCAAAAAAGTACAAAACATTCTATACTGCTTATCCCAGAAATAGTGGATTTTCCCCGTCCATTTAATAATGGTCTATGGACTTTTTCTTTAGGAAGCCGTCCAAACCTTTTTAAAACTCTGCTAAGCTAACCGCTTTTACCACATTCTCTGGCAGCGAATTCCAGAGTTTAATTACACGTTGAGTGAAGAAATATTTTCTCCGATTTGTTTTAAATTTACTACATTGTAGCTTCATCGCATGCCCCTAGTCCTAGTATATTTGGAAAGCCTAAACAGACGCTTCACATCTACCCCATCTACCCGTTCCACTCCACTTATTATTTTATAGACCTCTATCATATCTTCCTTCAGCCGCCTTTTCTCCAAGCTGAAGAGCCCTAGCCACTTTGGCCTTTCCTCATAGGGAAGTTGTCCCATCCCCTTTATCATGTTCGTCGCCCTTCTCTGCACCTTTTCTAATTCCATTTTCAGGCTTATTTTCTAAAGAGAAGGGCGCCCATCTTTTGACACAAATCGGGAGGTGGGCGTCCTTTTCTCAGGGTTGCCCAAATCAGCATAATCGAAAGCCGATTTTGGGCGTCCTCAATTGCTTTTCGTCGCAGGGACGACCAAAGTTCACAGGGGCGTGTCAGAGGCGTAGCGAAGGCGGGACTGGGGCGTGCCTAACACATGGGCGTCCTCGACCGATAATGGAAAAAAGAAGGGCGTCCCTGACGAACACTTGAACGACTTTACCTGGTCCTTTTTTTCTTACGACCAAGCCACAAAAATGTGCCCTAAATGACCAGATGACCACCGGAGGGAATCGGGGATGACCTCTCCTGACTCCCCCAGTGGTCACTAACCACCTCCCACCCCGAAAAAAACAATTTAAAAAACTTTTGTCTTTTTTTTTTTTTTTTTAGAGTATGGATGAAGGACGTCCTTCGCTATGCCTCCATCCCTGCAACAGCAGCTGAGGACATCCAAAACGTGGATGTTTCTGTGAGAAGGACGTCCATACCTTTGTTATGCCTCTGACACCCCCTTTATTTATTTATTTGGATTTTAGATCACAAGTAGCAGCAGTGGGATTTGAACCTCCCCACATGGACAGCCAAATTTCAAGGGAGTGGAGGAGTGGCCTATTGGTTAGAGCACTGGTTTTGCAATCCAGAGGTGGCCGGTTCAAATCTCACTGCTGCTACTTGTGATCCAAAATCCAAATAAATAAATAAAAGGGGTGTCGGCATGGACGTCCTTCTCACAGAAACATCCACATTTTGGACGTCCTCAACTGCCATCGCAGGGAAGGAGGCATAGCGAAGGACGTCCTCGACTGCCGTCGCAGGAATGGAGGCATAGTGAAGCACGTTCTCAACTGCCGTCGCAGGGACGGAGGCATAGTGAAGGACGTCCTTCACCCATACTCTTTTTAAAGTTGTTTTTTTTTGGGGGGGGGGGGTGGGAGGTGGTTATTGACCACTGCATTCCTTTTTCCATTCAGTTAGTGCATCAGTTAGTTCACTGAAGTGCCCCCTAGGGTGCCCGGTTGGTGTCCTGGCATGTGAGGGGGACCAGTGCACTACGAATTCTGGCTCCTCCCATGACCAAAGGGCTTGGATTTGGTCATTTTTGAGATGGCAGTTATCGCTGAAAACCGGGGACAACCATCTCTAAGGTCGACCTAAATATTGAGATTTGGGCGTCCCCGACCGTATTATCGAAACGAAAGATGGACGCCCATCTTGTTTCGATAATACGGGTTTCCCCGCCCCTTCGCAGGGATGTCCTGCGAGGACACCCTCAGGAAAACATGGGCGCCCCGTTCGATTATGCCCCTCCACATCTGTTTTGAGATACGGCGACCAGAATTAAATACAATATTTGAGGTGCGGTCACACCATGGAGCAATACAAAGGCATTATAACATCCTCATTTTTGTTTTCCGTTCCTTTACTAATATTACCTAACATTCTGTTTGCTTTCTTAGCCATAGCAGCACACTGAGCAGAAGGTTTCAACGTATCATCAACGACGACACCTAGATCCCTTTCTTGGTCCGTGACTCCTAACATGGAACCTTGCATGACGTAGCTATAATTCAGGTTCCTCTTTTCCACATGCATCACTTTGCATTTGCTCACATTAAACGTCATCTGCCATTTAGACGCCCAGTCTCACAGTCTGGTAAGGTCCTCTTGTAATTTTTCACAATCCTCCTGCGATTTAACGACTCTGAATAACTTTGTGTCATCAGCAAATTTAGTTACCTCACTAGTTACTCCCATTGCTAGGTCATTTATAAATATGTTAAAAAGCAGCGGTCCCAGCACAGAGCCCTGGGGAACCCCACTAACTACCCTTCTCCATTGAAAATACTAACCATTTAACCCTACTATCTGTTTTCTATGTTTTAACCAGTTTTTAATCCACAATAGAACACTACCTCCTATCCCATGACTCTCGAATTTCCTGTGGAGTCTTTCATGAGGTACTTTGTCAATCGCCTTCTGAAAATCCAGATACACAATATCAACCGGCTCCCCTTTATCCACATGTTTGTTCACCCCTTCAAAGAAATGTAGTAGTTTGGTGAGGCAAGATTTCTCTTCGCTAAATCCATGTTGACTTTGTCTCATTAATCCATGTTTATGAATATGCTCTGTAATTTTTTTCTTAATAATAGTCTCTACCATTTTGCCCGGCACCGACGTCAGACTCGCCAGTCTATAATTTCCTGGATCTCCTCTGGAACCTTTTTTTAAAAATGTACTAAGAAAGGAGGTGTTGATGCCCCTCTACAAGTCGTTGGGTTAGGCCCCACTTGTAGTATTGTGTTCAGTTTTGGAGGCCGTATCTTGCTAAAGATGTAAAAAGACTGGAAGCGGTACAAAGGAAAGCTACAAAAATAGTATGGGATTTGTGTTGCAAACCGTATGAGGAGAGACTTGCCGACCTGAACATGTATACCTTGGAGGAAAGGAAAAACAAGGGTTACATGATTCAGACGTTCAAATATTTGAAATCTATTAATCCACAAACAAACCTTTTCTGGAGACAGGAACGTGGTAGAACTAGAGGACATGAATTGAGGTTGAAGGGGGGCAGGCTCAGGAGTAATGTCAAGAAGTATTTTTTCATAGAGAGGGTGGTGGATACGTGGAATGCGCTCCTGCAGGAGGTGGTGGAGATGAAAACAGTAATGGAATTCAAACATGCGTGGGATAAACACAAAGGAATCCTGTTTAGAAGGAATGGATCCATGTCATTTTAGCGGAGATTGGGTGGCGATGCCGGTAATTGAGAAGTGAAACCAGTGCTGGGCAGATTTCTACAGTCTATGCCCTGATCATGACTGAATAGATATGGATGGGCTTGAGTGTAAATTGGGGCTTCTACATTAGCTTCAGAACTTTTAGTACAAGAAGAGTTCTAGGCAGACTTCTACGGTCTGTGCCCTGAGAATGGCAAGTACAAATCAAACTTGGGTATACGAGTATCACATACCATGTAAAATGAGTTTATCTTGTTGGGCAGACTGGATGGACTGTACAGGTCTTTATCTGCCGTCATTTGCTATGTATGTTTACTATGTACAGATCTAACGCCCTTGGAAAAAGATTCCACTAATTAGTACATTGATAGGAGAAGTCAGCAGAGAGGACTGTTTTGTAAACAATCTTTTTACAATTAGGTTGATGGTGAATTAGGAATTCTCTGGATCCAGTGATGGAATTACACGTAGGGAGGTCCATCAAAGGGCGCATACAGTCAGGGGCCATACCGTAGATAATTTGGAATGCATATACGCATAATTTGAAGGCAGCCCTGGCTTTGATCAGAAGCCAATGTAATGAGTAAAGGAATGGTTATTTATTTAACAAAACTTATAGCCCGCCCATCCAGCCATCTGAGCAGGTTACAATAATACAATCAAACCAATTAATATCATACAATAACAGTATCACAAACATTCACTGCAAAACCCTAAAACAACACCCCTGCTTAGGGCCCAGCAAAATCTTTGCAAAACAACGGAGCCTTCAGCTGCTTTCTAAATAGTACAAAAGAAGAGACTTGACACAAAGACAAAGGAAGGGCATTCCACAGACAGGGGCCAACAACAGAAAAAACATGAGAACAAGTCGCCTGCAACCGAACCTGCTGAATCGAAGGAACAACCAACAATGCCTGGATCTGAGATCGAAGTGGCTGTACGGCACAATATGAATAGAAACACAGAAACATGGCAACAGATAAAGGCCAAGTGGCCCATCCAATCTGCCCATCCTCTATAACCCCAAACTTTTCCTTTTCCTAAGTGATCCCCCATGCTTATCCCATGCCTTTTAAAATTCTGACACAGTTCCATCATGGCTTAATCATGCATTGCCTTAAATACCAGTGCCAGAATCTTAAACTCTGTTTATTTACACCTTATATTTGTGTAAACAAAGAAACTGACACCTGTTATAAAAAGAATAATCAAAAATTTTTTTATTTTTTTTCAACTGTTCTCCGTCGGACAGAGGCAGCGTGGGAACACCACACTGGAAGCAAAGTCTGCTTACAGAATATATTTTTAGCAATAATACAGAGATATATATTTGCTCAGCAGTAATACAGAGATATATGCTTGCTCAGCTTTGCTTTGCTTTGCTTAAGATACCTATCTTCTCCTCAGTTTAAATACACTTACATTCATACTGCACCCAATGTGTGCACGTCAGCAACCCTTTTCTTTGAAGCTTGTTCTCATATTCCTTATCTACAAATGTCTGCAAGCAACATTCCTTCTGTCCCCCCCCCCCCCTTACACAGCCTCCTGTCTCTGCTTCACACCAGACTGCTCAAGGTTGATTCTATGACTCCCTCATTGTTTTCACAGGTTTGTGACTCATAGGTCCTTTGCCTTAATACTTGCACTTCACTGACCATAGGAACTTTATACTGTTCAACGGTTTCTCATTATATTTATGCAGCATGTTCATTATTATTAACAACTCTGAGCGCCAAACAGTAGGTAGCCAATGCAACTCCTGTAACTATGGGGTAATATGATTAAACGTACTTGTCCTCATCGTCAACCGAGCGGCAGAATTTTGAGCCACCTGCAAAGCTCTCAACGTTGCGCGCGGCAAACCAACCCAGGCCCCCTTCTCCTCTTTTCCTGATATCACTGAAGAGGAAACCGCCCACCTTCTTTCCTCCTCGAAATGCACCACCTGTTCCTCTGATCCCATCCCCACTGTAATGGTATCAGTTTATTACTGAAATATGTAGCATATTTGCTGGATTATATATACACCAATATATTTGTGTATCTTTTAAAAATATATATTTGACACGGCAGCAGAGAGAATAGTTTCATTTCAAACCTCTCTCTCTCCATTCCTTTTTCTGGGAACTTCTGAGATAGTTAACTACACACACTTAACAAACACAAAAGAGCTTTCTCTGCCCTCCCACCTAACAAAAGATGGACTAAGGTGGACACCTGAATAAAACAAAAGAACTCAGAGGAAGCATAAACAGGACATTTGCTTGTCAAAGGTATACCTGCCCCTCCCATCAGCTTCCAGACATGTGCAGAAAGGAAGGACTTGTAATGTGTATCTGCCCCAGAGACTGAACAGGACATCAAAAGACAGTTGCCAGCAAAATCCAGACTGTAAGTCTCGTGATGTCATACCAGGACTCAGGGGTCGTGTGCAGACATGAGACCAAGATACCACAATGCTTTGCAAATGCTCAAGGGTCGTGTGGAAACCAGGACAAAGATCCACATGGCATATCCTCCTGCAGCTTCCAGGATATAAAAGGACAAGCTGTTTCCCAAGAGTCAGTTTTCTCATCAACTGCTAGCAAGTCAGATTCTCTTCACTGCAAACAACTCAGATTCTCATCAACTGCCTCCTCCTCTCTTGGGACCTGCCTCCTCCTCTTGGGACCTGCCTCCTCCTCTTGGGACCTGCTGCTCTCTTTGGGGTCTGCTGATGCCTTGCTCCTGAAACATGTGCTCATCAATCAGCTGGACCACAGCATGCTTGTAACAAGGACTTGTAAGTTAACCTATATGCTACTTTGT
Organism: Microcaecilia unicolor; assembly: GCF_901765095.1. NCBI lineage: Eukaryota > Metazoa > Chordata > Amphibia > Gymnophiona > Siphonopidae > Microcaecilia > Microcaecilia unicolor. The sequence goes on along the minus strand of NC_044031.1, from coordinate 763,960,228 downwards.
TCTATTTTATGCACAGATTACCTGTAAAGATCCTCTTAAAAACCTACCTCTCGTGTGCAATTGTATATTAAATCAACCTTTTTTGAAGCTAAAAATACGGTCTCTTTGTGTTCTGAGTATACTTAATTTATTTAATTTATTGCAATTATCACCTTTGGTGATTGGTGGAGAAATCAATATAAATACAGCACCTGCTCTTAAATTATAAGCAGTGGCGAGTTGCTCTAGAGCTATTTTCCCCAAAATAACTCATTTCTTCTAACACCACCAACTTACTAAACGCCATCTCTCCTACTGTCACCCCCCCCCCCCATCTGTCATATCCTCAACCTCTCTCTCTCCACTGCAACTGTCTCCGACACCTTCAAGCACGCTGTAGTCACACCACTCCTTAAAAAACCATCACTAGACCCTACCTGTCCTTCCAACTACCGCCCCATCTCCCTCCTACCCTTCCTCTCCAAGATACTTGAACGCGCCGTTCACAGCCGCTGCCTTGATTTTCTCTCCTCTCATGCCACCCTCGATCCGCTTCAATCCAGTTTTCGCCCTCTACACTCGACAGAAACGGCACTCACTAAAGTCTGTAATGACCTGTTCCTTGCTAAATCCAAAGGTCACTACTCCATCCTCATCCTCCTTGACCTATCCGTCGCTTTTGACACTGTCAATCATAATTTACTTCTTGCCACACTGTCCTCTTTTGGGTTCCAGTGCTCTGTTCTCTCCTGGTTCTCCACCACCGCTAACTCTAGGCTCCGCCCTTTCTGCCTCGCCTCACCCTACGCCTGGAATAAACTTCCTGAGCCCATACGCCAAGCCCCCTCCCTGCCCATCTTCAAATCCTTACTCAAAGCCCACCTCTTCAATGTCGCTTTCGGCACCTAACCATTATACCCCTATTCAAGAAATCTAGACTGCCCCAAATTGATTGACTGCACATTTTGTCTTTTAGATTGTAAGCTCCTTTGAGCAGGGACTGGCCTTCTTTGTGAAATTGTACAGCGCTGCGTAACCCTAGTAGCGCTTCAGAAATGTTAAGTAGTAGTAGTATCCAAAATCGCTCCCAAATTACAAATTGCAGTTGAGAGCGGAACTAAAACAGAATCTAAACTAAAACCAGAATAAGGACAACCCTTGCCTGATTGTGCCAGCCACAAAATCTGAGTTTTAGCAATATTCAAGGTTGAACCATTTGCCCTCAGCCAACCCTGCACAGTCCGAAAATAAGATCCTTCCAGGGAAATATCTTCAGACATATCCACAGGGACAGGAAAATAAAACTGTATGTCATCAGCTTACAAATGATAACCAACACCCATATCCGCCAACATCTTGCAGATAGGGAGCATAAATAAATTGAACAGCAAAGAAGATAAACATGAACGTTGTGGCACACCTGGAGTTACTGTAATCCAATTTGATGAGGTAGAATGTTGGACAACCTGAAAAGTATTTGCATCCGGAAATGAATGAAACCAAGCCAGCACTTTTCAGCATGGTGCCTTGTTAAATCATGAGACATTACGTATAAGTCTTGAGGCGGTGCCACTTTAAGCTTACGTGAGTGCTTTTAGATTGTACTTTCACCAAAGTCCTAATTTATTTAAATAAAAGATTAGTGAATTATAATTTTGGGTAGACAACGTTGGTGTTCCTATTTTTGTTCATTAGAAGTGGCATCTATATGGTTGTCTAACTATAACATAGGGAAGAAGGGGGTGGCAACTTTAACTGGGATAAAAAGTACAGTACATGTTTCTCTCTTTTTTTTTTTTTGTTACATTTGTACCCCGCGCTTTCCCACTCATGTCAGGCTCAATGCGGCTTACATGGGGCAATGGAGAGTTAAGTGACTTGCCCAGAGTCACAAGGAGCTGCCTGTGCCTGAAGTGGGAATGGAACTCAGGTCCTCAGGACCAGAGTCCACCACCCTAACCACTAGGCCTTGATTTTTTGTTTTGGACTGGTGATTACCCTATGGGCTATATAGATATAGTATTTAATGTTACATGTGGTTCTTAAATGTACAAATTGTATTTCTATTGAAACTCTTATTATGTATATTTTACTGAATCTAAAAAGAGGACCTCTTACAAATTGAAAAAAAAAAAAAAAAAGAGCCATCTATAAAAGTAATGAGAATAGTTACCCAGTGATAGAAGGCATTTTGAATAGTAGCCCCAGAAAGTTGGAATAAGCTTCCAGCAGAATTAAGGCAAATATCCAACCATGGAGTGTGCAGGAAGCAGCTGAAAGCAGTTCTGTTTTCTTGGTAGTTAGTGATGGAGGCTGGGAATGTTTCTTTGTGGGTGAAGAAAATAGTTGGAAATAGGGATGGGGATTTTTAATGTAGGAGGAGGGTAGGCAATTTAATTGATGGTTATTAATATATTTTAAAATTGTTAAATCTTATTTCTTCATTTTATTGTATTAATTTTCTTATTTGTATTTTATTGAATGAATGTTTTCAGTAAAATGGTATCTACAAAAATAATAAGTAAATTATAAATGTATTTTATTTTTGCCTTTGTAGGTCTAATATGTAGGTATCCTGAAGAAGATTATGAATCATTTCCCTTACCACAATCTGTGCCTCTGTTCTGCCTTCCCATGGGGGCAACAATAGAAGGCTGGCCCTCAAATAGCAAATATCCACTCCCTGTTTTTTCTACATTTGTATTAACTGGAGCCTCAGCTGAAAAGGTATTGAAAAAGAGGACTTAACCTTATAGATATATATTGTGAACAGTGCTTGCTTAATGTTAATGCTAAGACAAATCACCTATGTTTTTAAAGCGGTCTTGAAAACTCATTTATTTTTCCAAGCTTTTGGGGACGTAGCATACATTAACTAGAAGATTAACCCTACCTATTTAACTCCTGATTTGTTGTTATTTTTGACTTTATCTTTTTTTTTATTTTTTAAATTGTAACTTTTTTTCTCTTTCTTATTCTCTTATAATGCTTTGATTGTAGACTGCATTGGTTTTCCTCTAACAAAGAATATAATATGGTGTGTAAAGTTATCAAATAAATTAAACTAATGCAGGTGCTGTATTTGCTCAGATTCATACAAGGCTTTTGTTTCTTGCAGGTATATGGTGCTGCTGTTCAGTTTTATGAGCCATACCCTGAAGAGAACCTTACAGAAAAACAGCAATCTCTGTTGTGTTTGAAGCCTTCTGATGATGGGAAGATGAATATTTCCAAATCTATTCATGTCAACAAATGTATATGTCTGCTTTCTCATTGGCCTTTTTTTGATGCGTTTAAAAAATTTCTTACTTTCCTTTATCGATATTCCATCTCTGGCCCTCATGTTCTACCTATTGAAAAGTAAGTTGTTATTGTGACAACTGAGTTTTTATCTCGCTTAATTGTCAATCTGTTTAGCTAGTTGCACTTTTCATGTGGATCGTATAGATTTTTAATGAGGTCCACTTAAAATAAAGGGGGCAGTTTCAAACATCTTGTAATGTTGCATAGTACATGGACAATTTTAATGCACAAATTTTGGGGTCTTTTTAGCACACTTTAGTAAAAAATACAAAAAACTGTGTGGTAATTACCCAAATTCATGCAGTGACTGCTTAGTGCTCATTAGTAAAGGGTTTTTTTTAGAGGTGGATTGTTTCCCTCTGAAAATCTGCATAAATTACCTGTGTTAAAAACTACTCACCTGCTTTCTTTCAGGAAGTACCTCCTGTACCTACTTAAAAAGTGCATGCATTATGGAAGCCTACTTCTAGTTTTTTTTTTAATTTATAAAGGTCTTTATTTAGCATTGACAAGGTATATTATCCATTTACACACTAACAAAAGTAGAGCAAAACTTAACATTAATCAGGCTTCAATTTTTCAGCCCTACCTTAGAAACCAAAAACAGTAGTCAATTTAGTGATCAATGCTGCAAACAAATACCTAATGACCCTTACATTTTTTGAACCTATATGTTTTTTGGTATTTATGTGAGCCCTCCCTACTTCCTCCCACCCATCTTAGCCTCCATTCCATCCTTCCCTTCTAATCCCCCTCCCACTAAGTCCCACCCCACCCTCTCCCACCCCGTATCCCTCCAACATTCAAACAAAATCAAGGCACAAGACATAGTCACCCAACTATTTCAAACCGGACACGCATTTACAAACGGGCTCCATACTCTCTCCCACTTAGCCAGGGTTTTCTTTTTCTCCGCAGTCAAGCGTTCCATTTCACTTATATACCAGACCTTTGATATCCACCTCACCATCGAGGGAACCTTAGGGGACTTCCAACGCTGCGCCAAATTAATAAGAGCTGCATGTAAGATTCCCTGATGCAATCTAAAGTGGGAATCTGTAAGGCCAGTCGGTCTCATCCCCAGCAAGAAGACAGCAGGATGCCACTGCACCGGTCTACCCACCCAAACCTGGGCCCGAGACTGGACTTTCCAGTAGGCTCGTGCCTTAGGACAGGTCCACCAGATATGGCCCATAGATCCCACACCCCCACATCCTCTCCAGCACCTATCCGATGTCGTATTAAACATATGATGGAGCCGCACCGGTGTTAGATACCACCTGTAGAAAATCTTAATAGCGTTCTCTATCAAAGCAACCGATATAGACGATTTCAAAAGGTTTTTTTTGAGATGCAACCAAGAAGCCTCCGACAGAGTAAAATCTAATTCTTTTTCCCAGTTCTTTCTATGCAGAGTATACTGCCGGAGCCGCTGCAACGCATAACCATACAGCGTGGTTATCATGCCCCTTGTACTCCTGTTGTCCACACACATCTGTTCCAACAAGGTAATCTCACGAGTCAGAGCCGCTTTATGTGCCGGAATCTGCAGAAAGTGTTTCAATTGTAAATAAGCATAATGGTCCTTCCACGGAATCCGATAATTTTTCACCAACGTCTCAAATGTGACCAACTTTCCTTCCTCATATAATTGTCCCCAGAGGTCCAATCCCAATTCCCCCCAACGCTTTAATACAGTGTTACCAATCCCTGGCTCAAACAATGGGTGATCTCCCAGGGGCGCGAGTCTAGACAGCTCTGGTTTCCGAGTCTGTGTGAGGAGATCCCAATAATGAAATGTAACCTGCACATTAGGTGAAAATCGCTCAACCCTACCTCTATACCTTGACGGGAGCCACAGCAATTGACCCAATGGACGACTACCCACCAGGTCTTGTTCCAAATGCACCCACAATTTGTGGTCCTCCCCCCGGAACCACTCTATTGCCGATCTTGACTACGCTGCACAGTGATACCAAAAAAGATTTGGTACCCCCAACCCCCCTTCCCGCCTAGATTTATACAAGAAAGTGCGTGGCAATCTTGGTCTCTTTTGATTCCAAATAAAACGAATAAGTCTATCCTGCAAGCCAGAAATATAGGAACGCGGCAAACATCGTGGGAGTACCTGAAACAAATACAATAAACGCGGAAGAATATTCATTTTAAGAGCCGCTATCCTCCCAAACCAAGAGAGACCTAAAGTATGCCAATGCTCTAAGTCCCTAATTAGGGCCTGCCTTAGAGGCAAGTAATTGACTGCAAACAACTCTGACAACTTCCAAGGTATTTGGACCCCAAGATACCTAATATCCCTTGCAGACCACTTAAATGCAAAAAATTGTTTCAGGGTTTCCATCAGCTGGGGTGATATTCTAACCGCCATTCCAATAGACTTGCTCGCGTTCAACTTATACCCAGATACCTCTGAGTATGCTTCTATTTCCTGCAATAGGTTTGGGAGAGATACAAGTGGATTAGTCAAAGACAAAAGGACGTCGTCCGCAAAAAGCGCAATCTTAAATTCCTGACCTCTCACTTTCATCCCTGTAATATCTACGTTACCCCGAATCGCTTCTGCTAGAGGCTCCATTGCCAAGGCAAATAAAAGAGGCGACAATGGGCACCCCTGTCTCGTACTCCGCTCCAACTCAAAAAGGCCCGAGTGATCCCCATTGATTCTTACACAAGCTTTGGGGAACATGTAAAAAGCTCGGATCCAGGATGTAAAGAATGGACCCACACCGAATTTATTCAAAACCTTATCAAGATATCCCCAATGGACCCTATCAAAGGCCTTTTCCGCGTCTAATCCTAACAAGACAATCGGCAGTTCCTTCACCTGAGATACGTGCAATAAGTTCAAAGTCCTCCTGATATTATTCATAGCCTGCCTATTGGCCACAAATCCCACTTGATCCGGGTGTACCAGGGTGGGAAGCACCTTAGCCAGACGATTAGCCAAGACTTTTGCCAATATTTTAACATCTGTGTTTAAGATGGAAATTGGTCGGTAAGAGGCGCATATAGTCTTATCTTTTTCCGGCTTAGGGATAACAGCCAGCCAAGCCTCCATCATTGACTCTGGCAATTGTACCCCCTCCCTCACCGAGTTAATTACCTGAACCAGGTAGGGGGCCAATTCCCGTGCATAGGCCTTATAAAACTCGTTCGTCAATCCATCTAGTCCAGGAACTTTACCTGCCGGCAATTCCTTAATTACTTTTAATATCTCCCCAACAGTCACTGAGGCATCCAATGCCTCTCTCTGACCCTCCGATAACCCCAGCAACTGTCTATCTGCTAAGTAAGTATCAATTTCTGAGTCCTGTACAGTGGCATCCCGTTTATATAACTTCTTGTAAAACTGTGCGAAGCATTCCCGAATTTGAGGAGAGCTGTGTACTTGACCTCCCCCCTCATCCTGCACACGCAGTATTTGTCTATCAGCCCTCATCTGTCTCAGTTTGGACGCCAAAAGTCGCCCAGGCTTATTACTGCATTCATAATGTACCTGTTTCAAGCGCGCATGCACAAATTTCAAACTCTCCTCATGCAACGCAGCCACTTCCAACCTCACAGCCTGAAGCTCTCGGAGAATGGATATTGACCCAGTGGTCTTGTACCCATTCTCCAGTGACCCCAGTCTCTCCATATAGGCTTGCAGACGTACTCTATTCACTCTATTTCGTTTACTGGCACATTTAATAAAGTAACCCCTGGTTACAGCCTTGAAAGCGTCCCATACCACACCCAGCTGTGGGCCTGACTCAAGATTCAGCTCAAAATATTCCTTTAAAATGGGTACAAAATTCTTAACAATTTCAGGGTCATTTAACAAGCAATTATTTAGGGACCATCTCCGATCTTTGATCTCCTCTCTCAATGATGGAACAGAAACCCAAACAGGAGCATGGTCTGAAATAGTTATAAGCCCAATGAATGAGTCACCTCCCCCCCTCAGACAGAGTTTTATCTAATAATACATAGTCCAACCGAGAATGAGATAGATGAACATGAGAGTAAAAGGTGTAGTCTCTGATCCGCGGATGGCCTGAACACCATGCATCATACATACCCATTGAGTCCACAAAGCTCCCAAATGCCTTAGAAAGTTTATAATCAGTGGAAACCGGGATAACAGATTTATCTATTCCAGGCTGTAAGGTGGCATTAAAATCCCCCGCTACTATCAATTTTCCCCGTACAAAATGTTGTAATTCTTTCTGAAGATGAACAAAGAATTGGTCCTGTCTCTCATTTGGGGCATAAACACACCCCAGAGTAAATTCCTCATACTCTAAGAGGATGTGCAGAAACAGATAACGTCCCTCCAAATCTCTCTTCAGATGCAGAAGCTGCACCTGCACATGCCTATGGAATAAAATGGCCACACCCCTCTTTTTTGCTCCTTGAGCATCTGAGGCAAAGTAGGCAAGGGGGTACTGTGAAGAATTTAATAAACCCTCCGCTCTCTTGAGCAGATGTGTCTCTTGCAAAAAAAACCGCCTGAGGCTTAATCAATTTCAGTTCTTTAAACAAGGTGTGCCTTTTATAGGGTGTGTTTAGGCCTTTTACATTATAAGTCAAAATTTTAAAATCAGCCATATGCTCTATGCCTAAAGTGATGAAGAAACCTTGGAGAGAATCCCCCCCTCACTTCTCCCAATCCTCCTATCCCGCCCCACAGCCACCCCTCCTCTCCCCCCCCACCCCTCTCCTACCCTCCCCCTCCCCCCTTCCTCTCCCCTCAAGCACATCCCCAATCTCTTACACCCTCTATCAGACAAACTCTTCCCCTGAACAGAACCCCTTAAACATCTCCCTCCCCCCACTTCAACTCTTACCTCTCTCTCAACTCTCATACCCCCACCAGACAGAACCAATGGCTCTGAATGGGAGAAAACAAAGGAAATTCCCCCCCCCCCAAGACTAAATGAACCCCCTTCCGTCTAACATTAACCCCTGTCTCTCTATCCCCCTTCACAGTTAACAATACTGCAAACATTAAATCTAACCACACATCAGAACCCCAACAAACCGGTATTAGCTGCAAAAATACATCGGTCCAACTGGTACAGCATAGTATTGACCACTCATCACACTCCTCAGTTATAAACTGCGCAACAGATGATCAAAATTGGCCAAATATTAAATCAAAAAGAAAAAAATTGCCAAAGTCATTTAGGAGCACGCTGGCTGTTAGCTGTGGATTCGATCTTCCGCCATTTCTGCATCTGTGCCCTCGTGGCTGGCGCCATCGCACCCGGCGGTACCGCCATTGCTGTCAATCCCGCCTCGTGGAGCATTTTCCAGGCCTCTGTCTCCTTGCGGGCTCGTCTTGATTTCCCATTAACTGTGAATCCCAGCGCAAACGGGAACAGCCATCTGTAGGCGATCTTTTCCTTCACTAATATCTCCAAGACTGGTTTCATCGCTCTTCTTTGCGTCAACGTGAAGAGCGAGAGGTCCTGATAAACCGTTACTGGTGCATTATTGTAATCCAGGGACTGAACTTGGCGCGCCTTCAACCACAGCTGTTCTTTAAAAGCATAGGAGGTAAAGCATGCTATGATATCACATGGGCGATTGTCTCTAGGTTTACCTAGTGCTCTGTGAGCACGCTCAATCCCCACTAAATTCAGATCCGTGGTGTCTCCCATAATCTTGGCGCATAACATACGAACCACAGCCGGAACATCCTCCATATTGCTATTTTCTGGAACTCCCCGAAACCGGAGGTTATTTCTTCGTCCCCGGTTTTCTAAATCATCAATCTTATAGTCCAGTTCTTCCGATTTCTCCATCAGCTGTTTCCAAGTAGCGTTCATCCCAGCCAATCTCTCCTCCAGCTCGTCCGCTCTCTCTTCAAGTGCCTCCACACGACCTCCCAATTCTCGGAGGTCCACGCTGATAGCATCTACATGTTCCAATATTTCCTGCTTGGATGCTTTTATTTTGGCGCGAATTTCTTCAAGGCATTTAGTTAACTCCTTCGGGAAGGTCTTCCTCGGTGTCGGACGGCGTATTTCAAGTTGCGAGGAAGCTGATTCCGACCCTGATGATCTTCCCGCCCCTGGGGACACATGCCTTGGTAAGTCCCGCGCCGACTTCCTCAGCGGGCCGCATTCTCCGTCTTTCTGTGAAGTACCAGCGTTCTTGCTCATTTCGACCACTCTTTCGTGAATCATGATTCAAGACCCGTCTACACAAGTGTCTTTCACCCGTTTTTGGGTCCCGATGGCAGCAGATTTTGCAAATTATTGACGGGGAAGTTCAGGAGCTAAAAGCTCAGGCGACCATCTAGCCTCGTGACGTCACTTCCTCTCAGCCTACTTCTAGTTTTAGCAAAACTAAAGAGGGCAGTTTTCAAACAGGTCCAAATGCATGTTAATCCATTAAAAAAATTATATATTTTAAAGAACTATTTGTTGGAGCACCATTGGTTGGATGATAAGGCAGCAACTACAAGTGAAGCTTTTGCACACTTACATAATCTGAAATATGTATGCAGAAGGAATCTGCACTCAACCATGTGTGAATATTGAGAAATATTACCCCAACCATAAAAAAACAAAACAATCAAAAATACAAACAAAATAAATAAGAGCATTGTGTTTATTCTATAAACTGAAAACAGGTCGTGCATTCTTCTTTTATTATTATTATTTTTAAATAGAACCGTTTGAGCTAGTTTACACTTGAAGTCTAGACAGGCCAAATTATACATTTTCTGGTTGTCTCTTAAACACAAAGCCTTAAAGGGATTCCTGCTTAGACAGAATTTCCCAGTGCTCTCCCCACTTGCTTTCTAGTTAATATTGTTATCAATAGAAATCAAACAAAATAAAACATGGAAAAGAAAATAAGATTATATTGGACATAACTTAATATTGGACATAACTTAATACTTTTCTTGATTAGCTTTCGAAGGTTGCCCACTCCCACCCTCCCCACCCTGTCAGACTGTCAAAGTAATGCTTGGATGTCTCACATATATATACTTATCTGCTACCACATTTGCTTATTTCCGATCTGACGAAGAAGGGCAACCTTCGAAAGCTAATCAAGAAATGTATTAAGTTATGTCCAATAAAAAAGGTATCATCTTATTTTCTTTTCCAAGTTTTATTTTGTTTGATTTCTATTGATAACCTTAAGAGTGGACTAACACGGCTACCACACCTCTCTAGTTAATATTGGAGTCCGTTATCAAGTGATATGACTGATTCTCACAAGTTGGTGACGCGACCTGCATCACCCGGGCTGGGACTTATGAAAAGCATAAGTAGAGCTTTGTGGAGTGCGAGACATGCTCTACTTCGCATGCGCGAGTGCCTTCTCGCCTGCCACGAGAACACGATCTCAGTTCTTTTTCTACTGCGGTGAGGAAAGGGTGTATTTTTTTAACAGTCTCCTCACATTGCTTGGTTTAAAAGAGCTTTTTTGTACCTTTTGACAATTGTTTCGGCCTTATATTTTTAGTTTATTTTGCCCGGTTTTAAGTTTCCTTTCTTTTTCGTCGACGTTTGACTGCTTTTAGGCCTTGACTTCGGCTGGGAGTTTCCCCTTCACTTTTTTTGCTGTGCCTTGACCCTTTTTTCAAGCACCATTGCTTTGTTTAATTTAGCCAAGGAAGTTTTCCTTCTATGTCCACGAAGGTTCACAGTGGCTTTAAGCACTGTACCCGGTGCAATCAGACGATGTCTTTGGTGTCTTGGGCTCGACCATAGCCCCACTAACTATGCTCTCTGTCTTTGCAAGAAGAAGAGGACCCAGGTTTCCAGAGAGGGGATTTTTGAAACCAAGTCTGGTTCCTTGATGCTGTCATCGGCTTCAACGTTGAGCATCGCACCTGCATTGGGAGTGTCTGTAAGCATGGCTGGTGCTAGTCCCTTAGACACTGGGAGCAGTGAAATATTGAGTGGGTCTCCACCAGCCTCGAGGCCTCCTGCTGTGCAGGGCCCCTGGGACCATCCAGGGGCGTAGCTACAGGTGATCCAATCTCAGCTCAGGTCCACCCAGTTTAGACACCAAAGTGCACATCCTTTCTTCCGTGGCAGCCGGCAGCTCTCCCGGTCCTTGTCCTCCTCCCTGCCTAAATGTTTTTGGGTTTTTTTTTCAGTGCAGTGCGCTGCGGATTGGGTCCAGATACGCCGGATTGTGGAAGTCTCCCATGATGCAAGACGCAAGCGCTGCCTGCAGCATGCCCGCGCCGCTATGACCTCAAGTTTCCTCCCCCCCCCCCACAGTGCACACGATGGTGCCGAATGCAGTCCGCATGGGAAGGCTGCCAGATCTGTTGCGGCGTGGCTCCTCATCTCCACACTCTGCCAATATTCAATAAGCACCCCCAGATTTTAATAAAATGTTCTTTACGTCTACATGAGCCCTTTGCCTCTCATGCCTCCCATGACTTTAGTTGGTGTACTTGATTGCGCAACTGGCATCTGCTGAGGTCCAATATTGCATTACGCATTTTTTTCGCAACAAGGCACAATTTGCGACACAATAGTACACCTTCTGCACTAAGACCAGGAAATGCTCCCTGGGAATCTATTATTAACTGTAATGGGTTTACCTCAATTCTATTTGGCAGCATGGAAGACAAGAATGATGCTATTCATCTCCAGTATCTCTGTACCAATGTACATTCCCAGAGTGCAACTGTCCCTGGCACCTTCAAGCACGCCGTAGTCACACCTCTCCTCAAAAAACCATCACTTGACCCTACCTGTCCCTCCAATTACCACCTCATCTCCCTCCTACCCTTCCTCTCCAAAATACTTGAGCGTGCCGTTCACAGTCGCTGCCTTGATTTTCTCTCCTCTCATACCATCCTCGATCCACTTCAATCCGGTTTCCGCCCTCTTCACTCAACAGAAACAGCACTCTCTAAAGTCTGTAATGACCTGTTCCTTGCCAAATCCAGAGGCCACTACTCCATCCTCATCCTCCTTGATCTATCTGCCGCTTTTGACACTGTGAATCATGACTTACTTCTTGCCACACTGTCCTCATTTGGGTTCCAGGGCTCTGTCCTCTCCTGGTTCTCCTCCTATCTCTCCCACCGCACCTTCAGAGTTCACTCTCATGGATCTTCCTCCACCCCTATCCCCCTATCTGTTGGTGTTCCCCAGGGATCTGTCCTTGGACCCCTTCTCTTCTCAATCTACACCTCTTCCCTGGGCGCCCTGATCTCAACTCATGGTTTCCAGTATCATCTCTATGCTGATGATACCCAGCTATATCTGCCCACACCAGACATCACCGCAGAGACCCAGGCAAAGGTATCGGCCTGCCTATCCGACATTGCTGCCTGGATGTCCAACTGCCACCTGAAACTGAACATGTCCAAGACTGAGCTCATCGTCTTTCCACCAAAACCCACTTCTCCTCTTCCTCCACTTTCTATCTCAGTTGATAACACCCTCATCCTCCCCGTCTCATCTGCCCGCAACCTTGGAGTCATCTTTGACTCCTCCCTCTCCTCTGCGCATATCCAGCAGACGGCCAAGACCTGCCGCTTCTTCCTCTTTAACATCAGCAAAATTCGCCCTTTCCTCTCTGAACACACCACCCAAAATTCGCCCTTTCCTCTCTGAACACACCACCCAAAATTCGCCCTTTCCTCTCTGAACACACCACCCGAACTCTCGTCCATGCTCTCATTACCTCTCGCCTTGACTACTGCAACTTACTCCTCACTGGCCTCCCACTTAGCCATCTATCCCCCCTTCAATCTGTCCAGAACTCTGCGGCACGTCTCGTATTCCGCCAAAACCGATTTACTCATATCACCCCTCTCCTCAGGTCACTTCACTGGCTTCCAATCAGATACCGCATTCAATTCAAGTTTCTCCTTCTTACCTACAAATGCATTCAGTCTGCTGCCCCTCACTACCTCTCCTCCCTCATCTCCCCCTATGTTCCCGCCCGTAACCTCCGTTCACAGGACAAATCCCTCCTCTCTGTACCCTTCTCCAACACCGCCAACTCCAGGCTCCGCTCATTCTGCCTCGCCTCACCCTATGCTTGGAACAACCTTCCTGAGCCCTTATGCCAAGCCCCCTCCCTGCCCATCTTCAAGTCTTTGCTTAAAACCCACCTCTTCAATGCTGCATTCGGCACCTAACTCTTCCGTTCACTAAATCCAGACTGCCCCAATTTGACCGCCCCTATCGGACTGTCTGCTCACTTGTCTCTTAGATTGTAAGCTCCTTGAGCAGGGACCGTCCCTCTATGTTAAATTGTACAGCGCTGCGTAACCCTAGTAGCGCTTTATAAATGTTAAGTAGTAGTAGTAGTAAAAGGAATTCTCAGATATATTACATTTGAAACAAATAGCTGATATCACCCCCCACCCTATATAGTTGAACTTGGGTAAAATATGCTCTTACTGTGCTAGGACCGCTGCATTTTAATATATTTATAAATGATTTAGAGATGGGAGTAACTAGTGAGGTAATAAAATTTGCTGATGACACAAAGTTATTCAAAGTCGTTAACTCGCGACAGGATTGTGAAAAATTACAGAAGGACCTTACGAGACTGGGAGACTGGGCGGCTAAATGGCAGATGACGTTTAATGTGAGCAAGTGCAAGGTGATGCATGTGGGGAAAAAGAACCCGAATTATAGCTACGTCATGCATGGTTCCACGTTAGGAGTTATGGACCAAGAAAGGGATCTGGGTGTCGTCGTCGATAATACACTGAAACCTTCTGCTCAGTGTGCTGCTGCGGCTAGGAAAGTGAATAGAATGTTGGGTATTATTAGGAAAGGTATGGAAAACAGGTGTGAGGATGTTATAAGGCTGTTATATCGCTCCATGGTGCGACCGCACCTTGAGTATTGTGTTCAATTCTGGTCGCTGCATCTCAAGAAAGATATAGTAGAATTGGAAAAGGTGCAGCTAAGGGCGACTAAAATGATAGCGGGGATGGGACGACTTCCCTATGAAGAAAGACTAAGGAGGCTAGGGCTTTTCAGCTTGGAGAAGAGACGGCTGAGGGGAGACATGATAGAGGTATATAAAATAATGAATGGAGTGGAACAGGTTAATGTGAAGCATCTGTTCACGCTTTCCAAAAATGCTAGGACTAGGGGGCATGCGATGAAACTACAGTGTAGTAAATTTAAAACAAATCGGAGGAAAGTTTTCTTCACCCAACGAGTAATTAAACTCTGGAATTCGTTGCCGGTGAACGTGGCGAAGGCGGTTAGCTTAGCAGAGTTTAAAAAGGGGTTAGACGGTGTCCTAAAGGACAAGTCCATAAACCACTACTAAATGGACTGGGAAAAATCCACAATTCCAGGAATAACATGTATAGAATGTTTGTACGTTGGGAAACTCGCCAGGTGCCCTTGACCTGGATTGGCCACTGTCGTGGACCGGATGCTGGGCTCGATGGACCCTTGGTCTTTTCCCAGTGTGGCATTACTTATGTACTTATGTACTACCCTAAAGGCACATTCTCTAAGCCCTGCTCCCCCAATTAATTGTGGAATACCCTTTAAGTGCGCTGCAATATCCCATGACATCAACGCCAGTCCTACATCCTTTTCCTCTCTGTCTAAGCTGGGCTAGCTCCTTCCCAGGCATCAGTCCCCATATCTTCTGATGTATACCAGAGATGGAGGGGGCACTCTCAGAGATTTCATCAAAGAACAGTTTGATCTTTTCCCCCATCCTCATCTTCAACGCTTCCTTATCTAGTGTTTGCATGTAATGTTTGAGCTGACAGTACACAAATTTGTCTCCCAATCCTTCAACTCCAAGAGGTAGCAGTTGTGGCAATAGTTTTATTTCCCCTTCCGTTCCCAGGACATTTTTCAATCGATTTACCCTTTTCTGTTCCCATCTTATAAAAGCCGGGTTCTCCAACCCTGGCAAAAACATCGGATTACTCTTAATAGTTAACAGTTCAGTAATTCTCGGATTTCCCCCTAGTTGCTTCACTAATAATCTCCATGCATCTCTTAGAGGCAGCAGTAATATACTATATCTGTAAGCCTATGGCAACAAGTCTCCATGTGTGTGTAGTAGTGTTACTGGGTTATAGGGACTAAAGAAGGCTTCTAATCTAAGGGGTGTATGCGCATTTGATGAAAATAGCCAGTCCCTCACCTGTCTCAAAAGACACGCCATATTATAATACTAGTAAAACAGGCCCGTTTCTGACACAAATGAAACGGGCACTAGCAAGGTTTTCCTTGGAGTGTGTGTTTGAGAGAGAGAGTGTGTATGTTTGAGAGAGATAGAGTGTGTGAGAGAGAGTGTATGTGAGAGACAGAGGGTGAGTGTGTGTGTGTGGGGCTCCGAGTTCCATGACCCCCTTCTTCCCTCCCTCCCTCTTCTTCCCTCCGAGTTCCAGGCCTCCCTTCCGTCCGAAGTGCAGGCACCCCTCCCTCCCTCCCCTCTCCTCTCTCTCCTCCCTCCCCTCTCCTGTCCTTCTCTGTCCTCCCCTCCGAGTTCTTGGCCCCCCTTCCCTCCGAGTTCCATGCCCCCCTCCCTCTCCTCCCCAGCGTGTTCCATGCCCCCCTTTCCTCGGAGTGTGTATGTTTGAGAGAGAGAGAGAGAGAGAGAGAGAGAGAGTGTGGGTGAGAGATTGAGTGTGTATGTGAGAGAGAGAGAGACAGAGTATGTGTGTTTGTGTCAGAGAGAGACAGAGTATGTGTGTTTGTGTCAGAGACAGAGTGTGTGAGAGAGACAGAGTGTGTGTGAGAGAGAGTGTGTATGTGAGACAGAGTGAGTGTGTGTGTGTGTGTGAGAAAGTGAAGCCTTCAAGCATTCGTGCGCTCTGTAAGGCTCCATCTCCTCAATTGACGGCATGTAGTTCCGGAATGTTGCAGGAATGCTTCAAGGCTTGAAGGCTTCACTTTCTCGGCTTCAGAATGTTGGAGGTGCGTTTTATTATATAGGATTTGAGGTTAGGCAGGCCCATTCCTTCTTGCCTCCACCCTCCCAGCAAATATTTCAATTGGACTTTAGCTTTTTTTATTTGCCCAACAAGTGTTTTTCATAGACAGAAGGACTGATATGGCACACAATCCACATGTACCTTCCTCAAAGGAAGGGTTCCCTCCACTTCTACAGCTTTGGAACTAACTGAGGAGCTGACACAACTGCTGTGTGTGCGCTCAGATGTTTTCACTAAAGTTTGAACTATGGGAGAGCAATTCTGTCCTGGTACCGCAGGATGATGTCATACACTTGCCTGCCTTAAGTCCTGTTGTCTACGGAAAACACCCGTTAGAGGTAAGCAACATTGCTTTCTTTCCATGGGTCGTGAAACTCTACTGTCTGCGCTTTCTTACCAGCAGTCTGTTACAGTTTTTTTTTTTTAAATCAATAGTGGGAAGTACTTAAGTAGATAAACAGTGTTGAAGATACAGCTAGAATTATAGCATAGCGGTAACATCAATCAAGCATGCAACTTGAAGAATAATTTTTCAGCAGCCATTGTTAAAGATAAGTAAATATAGAGCTTTTATTTTAAGTTAATAATCTTATACACACACAGGGCCAGAGAAGTAGCAACAAATTGATGCCTACATAGTGTTTCAAATTCTCAGTGCTTTTTCTGTTGTGTATCTCAGTAACTTGAAGGACCTGATGTAATACGATGTTTTGTTTCAGTGTTACTGACGTATTTGGCTGTTTGGAAAGGATTGTGTTACGTTACTCGACTCTTCCTGTATGCTCAGTCGAAATATTAACATTTTTCAAAAGGTTTTTGTTCTTTGGTGAGATGCTGCTTCCCCCGCCCCCATATTGTTATAAAAAATAATGCCAGAACTAACATCTATGCTTTCCTTTTTATGGCAGACATATTTCTCATTTCATGCACAATGTTCCCTTCCCATCACCTCAGAGGCCACGAATTTTAGTTCAGGTGAGTTTGGCTTTTTGATTTCACTTTTATCCTGGTTCTAGAAAAACTTTGTCTTTCTGGGACAAAATATGTAGGTCTTCAAAGCATAATTTTGCTTTCCTCAATCCCTTCAAAACTCGGCAAGAAACCACACACAGCCCCCAAAGGGAGGGAATCCTGGTTGTTGCACAGTGATATCTATGGTGGCATGTGCATGCACTCTTACCTGATTGTAAAGGCAGCTGATGTCCTACATCATCTTCTAAAGACTGCCATTTGTATAGAGGGGGAGGGGGAGTTTCATTTATAAGGGAAGGGGGAAAAAACACATGAGGACCAAAGCATACGTTTGTGGGTGCATAATCTGTAATGATTTGGTTGTAATGTACAGAGTGACGTTGAGCTGCAGGTGGCAGCAGATGTTTGTATATGTCTTCATGTTGCAATAAAGAAATTTAAAAAAAAAAAAAAAAAAAAGAAGGAGGAGGAGGGTGACATCTCTACTTGCAGGCTAAGTTTATGACTGAGCTGGAAGCTCACTTATGAAGGACAACAGGCACAGGCCAAACCAAAATAAAAAGAGAAATGCAGTTAAGAGATTTCCTCAAATACTAGTATGCTGAAGCAACCTTGCCAGCCTCTTGGTAGGATTAAAATTTGCTTCAAACATAAACTACTGAGGTAAGAAAAATAAACTACTGGCATCGTTTGTGTAAGGTGGTTCTACTTTGGAAGAAAAAAATTATTGAAATTAATTCAACTGATAGCTGAGGTCTTCAAGTTTTTTTTCCCATTTTTCTTCCTTGCTGTGCCTTGACTGGAGTGGAGGAGTAGCCAATCTACATAATTTCAGTTTTTGAAAGGTTTAAAGACAATCTATGCTTTTACATCCAATCAGTAATCTTTTCAAAATAGTTGTCCAAGTTCCTCCTCAAATGGGAACCCCCCCCCCCCCCCCCCCGAATATCATATTCTTAAGTTAGGCCAAGTCCCATGACTTAGGCCATAGTACTGTGGTTTGGATTCCCGCCCCCCACCATTGGTCTGTTATGCTTGGGTGTGTAATAGAAGCAGTGAACTCATGCTTGTAGAGAGAGGGAATATATGTGTTGTTAGTATGATAGCTCTTACATGTCAAGGAGCAGCATTGAATGTTCTTCAGTGGAAGGAGGCCTCCACTGTCCCCAACTTCAAATCTTTGTGTAGATAATGAACCCTGAGCAACCTAGACATGCTATCTGAGGGAAGAGAGGCAGATACTAGTAAGGGGGAAAAAACTATCCAACTTTGTAATTAAAGAAAAATTAATTTGACCCCTTTCTCATACTTTAAGAAAAAGTGAATTGGAAGTATAGTCTCTCTTCTGTTTTGTAACCAAGATGTAACATATAGTAACATAGTAAATGATGACAGATACTACTACTACTTATCACTTCTATAGCGCTACAAGGCATACGCAGCGCTGTACACCATACATGAAAAGACAGTCCCTGCTCAAAGAACTCACAATCTAAATAGGACAGGCAAACAGACAGAACAACTAAGAGGTAAGGGAATTAAAGAGGTGGGGATAAAAGGGTACAGGGTAAGTGAGTAGTGATTAGGAGTCAAAAGCAGCATTAAAGAGGAGGGCTTTTAGCCTGGATTTGAAAACGGCCAAAGACGGGGCTAGATGTACAGGCTCGGGAAGTCTATTCCAGGCGTGTGGTGCAGCAAGATAAAAGGAACGGAGTCTGGAATTAGCAGTAGAGCAGAAGGGGACAGACAAGAGAGATTTATCCACAGAACGGAGTACCCAAGGGGTACCTGAACGGTCCATCCAGTCTGCCCAACAAGATAAACTCATTTTACATGGTATGTGATACTTTATATGTATACCCGAATTTGATTTGTCCCTGCCTTTCTCAGGACACAGACCGTAAAAGTCTGCCCAGCACTGTTCCTGTACAAAAAGTTCTGAAGCTAACGTCGAAGCCCCTTAAAATTTACACTCCAGCCCATCTATATCTATTCAGCCACGATCAGGGCGCAGACTGTAGAAGTCCGTCCAAAAAATGCCTGTGGTGAACTTTTAATTTTCAGTAAAGGTCATTGTGGGAATTGAACCCACAGAGCTGAGATGATAAAACTGATGCCGTTAACTCCTAACCTAACACAATGTCTCTTGCTGTTGCCCAGTAAGAATATTTTTTTAATCAGTTATTATACATGCATTATATAAGATGTTGTTGTTATGCATAATAGCTAATTTACTTTATTGGCAGCTCTCACCTCATGATAAAGTGATTCTCAGTCAGCCTGTGTCATCTCCTCTCCCACTGAGGTAAGTTAAATTGCCCATTTCCCCTTACTAATTTTGGATATCACATTAATTCAAATTTGTGTCACAAGTAGAATACCCCATGACCTTGGTTCTCTCAGTGGTCCTGATGTTTAGAATCCCTTTTATTATTTTTCTTTTCTTTAGGGAAATAGGCCATTTGAGATCTTAGGATGGATAGAGCAACTTGTGATGTATTGAAGCACTTTTCAAAAGCTGGTTTGCTGTTAGTACCTGTCATGACCAACTAACTCCATTGCTTGTTTAGTTTCTTTTGCAAGGGGGGGAGTGGCCATAGCCTCTGAGAGGGGGGGCAGGGGGGACAAAATTCCCCGGGCCCGGGCCTCCAAGGGGGGCCTGGCGACGCAGTCCCACCCGCCCTCCGTCGTTGACCGTCTGTCACCGGGCCGGGCCCCCTGCATTGAAATCACAGCGCCTCTCACCTCTGTGTGAAAGCGCTGCAGGCAGCAGGGCAGCAGATCGCCTCCCTTCGGGCCTTTTTCCCTCCCTGTGTCCCGCCCTCGTCTGATGTAACATCCATGAGGGCGGGACACAAGGAGGGAAGGAGGCCCGAAGGAAGGCGATCTGCTGTCCTGCTGCCTGCAGCGCTTTCACATGGAGGTGAGAGGCGTTGTGATTTCAATGCAGGGGGCCAGGCCCGGTGGCGGACGGAGGGGGGCGGGTGCAGGGGGGGGGAGCGGTGGCGAACTCGGGGGGGGTGGAGGGGGGAGTGGCGGCGGCGGCGGCGACGACCTCGGGGGGGGGGGGGGCGGCCTTGCCCCAGGCCCAGCCCAGTCTCTCGGCGGCCCTGGGTGTGGGTAGGTTTAATATTTACTGAATCATAGAAGTTTATATAATTAACATTGGTATAGAAATTTGTACATTGTTAACATAAGAACATGTGTTGCCATATTGGGACAGACTGAAATTCCATCAAGCCCATTATCCTGTTTCCAATAGTGGCCAATCCAGGTCACAAGTACCTGGTAAGGTCCAAGAACAGCAAAACAGACTTTATGCTGCTTATCCTTTATATGACCTTACGGGAGGAGATTAAATAAAAACAAGAGAAAAAGGAAACCAATATGGTTCTCCAAGCAAGTGGCTGAGAAAATAAAGGCAAAAGATTCATCACTGCTCGCAAAACCCCCCAACTGACCCGGTCAAAGGCCTTTTCTGCGTCTATGGCTAACATAGCTAGACTGGGATCTTTGTGCCTCCCTTATTAAATGAAGAGTACACCTTATGTTCTCCTCTACCTGCCTCTTTGGGATAAATCCAGATTGATCTATATGAATCAATTTTGGCAGTACCTAGCCAATCTGTTAGCCAGGATCTTAGCCACTATCTTTGCGTCCACATTCAGAAGTGAAATAGGTCTATATGACCCACAAACAGTGGGGTCTTTCCCAGGTTTAGGCAGGACTGTTACCCCAGCCTCCGACATGGATACCAGGAGCCCATTGCCCTCCAAAACACCATTTCCCACTCGCAGCAATAAATCTCCCAGCTCCTCCACAAAACACTTGTAAAACCTCACTGAGTATCCATCTAGTCCTGGGGCCTTACCATTAGGAAACCTTTTTATTACCCCCTGTACCTCCCCTAGTCTAATAGGTTCCCTAAGCTGAGCCCTTTCAGATTCATCCAATTGTTGTAATGGAACCTGATACAAATAACGAGCTATATCTGCAGCCGATGCACCCTCAGAGGCACTATGTAAATCTTGGTAATATTGCACAAAGCATTTTCCAATATCTGAATCAGCATAGTGCCAACCTGCCCCACCATCTTTCAACTTTTGGATAAGGAAGCGCCCTCTCCTTGCCCATAAATAACGGGCCAATATTGCACTTGATTTATGTTTCAACGTTTTTATTGATGATGTAATAAATATGGTATAACAGATACCATAAAATATAAAACTTCAACAGTACAGTGGAACTTCACATATAAGTATTCAACAGACCATCATCAAGTTTTTTGTATACTTCCCCCCCTCCCCTCCTCCCTACCCTCTATTCCCGCTCCCTCCCCCCTTACTTCTGTGTGTCAAACAATATTGGGGATAATGGATTTAAACATTCAGATCATGTGTACTGCCAAGGTAACTCACAATAGATTGAGGAGCAAACTTCGCCCCCGTGGACTAAGTCCTTGTATATATCGGCCCCATATTGACACAAACTGTTTTTTCCTTTTCGGGGTTCCCAGGTGGCCAACTCATGTATCTAGTTCCTCCAGTGCCAATACACCGGTGGATCCGGGTCTATCCACTTCTGTAGAATAGTCTTGCATGCCACTAAACATACCTTGCGACACCAAACTCTATTTCCTTTCGCCTGAGTCGCAAAGGCTGCTTGTGTATCTAAGACATAATGATCCCAGGTTCCACCTACTGAGACCTTTGTTATTGTAGTTAGATAATTCTGGATTTGTTTCCAAAAGGCACGTACCCTTGGGCAGCCCCAAAAAGCATGGTATAAATTTTGGGGTGCGTGGTTGCATTTTACACATTTAGTATCATTTGTGTCCCTCATATGTCCCCATTGTTGCCCTGACATATATGCCCGCATAACTACCCTATATCCACATTCTCTTAATCTCTCATCTATGGTGAGTGACGGAATGTGTCCCAGTGTTGCCCTGATGTCCCATCCTCTTAATGACCTCCCCGAGTCTCTTTCCCATTTTTGTATGATATATCCTAGATTCTCCGAGGACAAGCAGGCTGCTTGTTCTCACTGATGGGGGTGACGTCCACGGCAGCCCCTCCAATCGGAATCTTCACTAGCAAAGTCCTTTGCTAGCCCTCGCGCGCCCGCACGCACCGCGCATGCGCGGCCGTCTTCCCGCCCGAAACCGGCTCGATCCGGCCAGTCTTCTTTCGTCCGCACTCAGTACGGTCGTGTTTTCGCTGTGTCGAGCCCCGGAAAGTCTACCTCGCGCGTCCTTTTTTCGACGTGTTTTTTCTTCGGAAAATCCTCAAAAACTGTTTGGGAAGTGCTCCGGAAGCCCTCTCGGGTTTCGTTTGCCCCTTCCCGTATTTTTTCAGATTTTGCCCCGATAAGTTTTCTTTCGTCGTCGGGGTAGGCCTCTTTTCGGCCTCGGTCGAGATTTTTCTCCCTCAAAGTTTTGGTGCTCACTTTCGTCATTTCGGATTTTGATTTCGCCGGCGTGATTTTTCCGCCCATGACATCGAAGCCTTCCAGCGGCTTCAAGAAGTGCACCCAGTGCGCCCGGGTAATCTCGCTCACTGATAGGCACTCGTCGTGTCTTCAGTGTCTGGGGGCCGAGCACCGTCCTCAGAACTGTAGTCTGTGTTCCCTGTTACAAAGGCGGACTCAGGTAGCGAGATTGGCCCAGTGGAACGTTTTGTTCTCGGGCTCTTCGTCGGCATCGGCACCGGGGGCATCGAGTGCATCGACGTCGTCAGCGTCCAGACCTTCTTCCTCGGCTGCTAGTGTATCGGGTGCATCGAGGCATCGAGTCTCTGCATCGGTGCTGAGGCATCGGGCGACTGCATCGACGTCGGTGGTACCGGGACCTCGTCTGCTGATGTCGTCGGACGGTGGTGCATCGTCTGGAGTGCAGGTGAGGGCTGTCCATTCCCCTGCTGGTGGCGGTGAGCCTTCGGGTGGGTCTCCCCCTACCCTGAGGGCTCCTGCGGTACAGCCCCCCCGAGATCGACCTCCTTCGGCCTCGGCCCTGAGGAAGCGTCGGCTGGATTCTACGTCCTCCTCGTCGGTGCCGGGGAGCTCCGGTGACATGCTTCGGAAGAAGTCGAAGAAGCATCGTCACCGGTCTCCTCCCCACGTCGGCACCGAGAGCTCTGGGTCGCCGAGGGAGTCGGCACCCAGCAGGCATCGGCACCGAGAGGACCGCTCACCCTCTGTTCAGGAGGTGTCGATGCGCTCCACTCTGGACAGCCCGGAACAGCCTCCTCGCCCGGAACAGGTTCTGACGTCGACGCCTGCATCGACCTCTCTGCCTTTCTCTGCAGCCGCTCTGAACGAGAGCCTCCGGGCCGTTCTCCCAGAGATTCTGGAAGAGCTGTTGCGCCCTACCCCTCCGGTACCGGCGGTGCTTGCGCCTCCGGTACCGTCGAGCGTGGCGCCGGCTGGCCCATCGCCCGGGGTGAGGTCCCCGACATCGGTACCGCGTGCGGTGCCGACTGCGGCCACCTCCCAGGAGGGCTCCCCAACTACGTCGGCGGAGGGAGCTTCGCCGATGCGGGCGAGGGAGTCTACCTCTCGACGCCCCCATCGTGGACGTGGCTCCACGGAGTCGAACCGGGCGAGGTTGCAGACACAGGTTCGTGAACTTGTGTCTGACACTGAAGGTGAGGCCTCGTGGGAGGAAGAGGAAGACCCCAGATATTTCTCTGACGAGGAGTCTGAGGGTCTTCCTTCTGATCCCACTCCCTCCCCTGAAAGACAGCTTTCTCCTCCTGAGAGTCTGTCTTTCGCTTCCTTTGTCCGGGAGATGTCTACGGCCATCCCTTTCCCGGTGGTTGTGGAGGACGAGCCCAGGGCTGAAATGTTTGAGCTCCTGGACTATCCTTCTCCACCTAAGGAAGCGTCCACTGTTCCCTTGCACCATGTCCTAAAAAAGACATTGCTTGCGAACTGGACCAAGCCACTAAGTAATCCCCACATTCCCAAGAAGATTGAGTCCCAGTACCGGATCCATGGGGACCCAGAGCTGATGTGCACCCAGTTGCCTCATGACTCTGGAGTTGTGGATTTGGCCCTAAAGAAGGCTAAGAGTTCTAGGGAGCATGCTTCGGCGCCCCCGGGCAAAGACTCTAGAACCTTAGACTCCTTTGGGAGGAAGGCCTACCATTCTTCTATGCTCGTGGCCAAAATCCAGTCTTACCAGCTCTACACGAGCATACACATGCGGAACAATGTGCGGCAGTTGGCGGGCTTGGTTGATGCGCTCCCCCCTGAGCAAGCCAAGCCTTTTCAGGAGGTGGTCAGGCAGCTGAAGGCGTGCAGAAAATTCCTGGCCAGAGGGGTGTATGACACCTTTGATGTTGCGTCCAGGGCCGCTGCTCAAGGTGTGGTGATGCGCAGGCTCTCATGGCTGCGTGCCTCCGACCTGGAGAATAGACTCGAGCAGCGGATTGCGGACTCGCCTTGCCGTGCGGACAATATTTTTGGAGAGAAGGTCGAGCAGGTGGTAGAGCATCTCCACCAGCGGGATACCGCATTCGACAAGTTCTCCCGCCGGCAGCCTTCAGCATCTACCTCTACAGGTAGAAGATTTTTCGGGGGAAGGAAGACTGGTCCCTACTCTTCTGGCAAGCGTAGGTACAATCCTCCTTCTCGACAGCCTGCGGCCCAGGCTAAGCCCCAGCGCGCTCGCTCTCGTCAGCAGCGTGCGACTCAGCAAGGCCCCTCGGCTCCCCAGCAAAAGCAAGGGGCGAGCTTTTGACTGGCTCCAGCAGAGCATAGCCGACATCCAAGTGTCAGTGCCGGGCGACCTGCCAGTCGGAGGGAGGTTGAAAGCTTTTCACCAAAGGTGGCCTCTCATAACCTCCGATCAGTGGGTTCTCCAAATAGTCCGGCAAGGATACACCCTCAATTTGGCCTCAAAACCTCCAAATTGTCCACCGGGAGCTCAGTCTTACAGCTTCCAGCACAAGCAGGTACTTGCAGAGGAACTCTCCGCCCTTCTCAGCGCCAATGCGGTCGAGCCCGTGCCATCCGGGCAAGAAGGGCTGGGATTCTATTCCAGGTACTTCCTTGTGGAAAAGAAAACAGGGGGGATGCGTCCCATCCTAGACCTAAGGGCCCTGAACAAATATCTGGTCAAAGAAAAGTTCAGGATGCTTTCCCTGGGCACCCTCCTTCCCATGATTCAGGAAATCGATTGGCTATGCTCTCTGGACTTGAAGGATGCCTACACACACATCGCGATACTGCCAGCTCACAGACAGTATCTGCGATTTCAGCTGGGCACACGTCACTTCCAGTACTGTGTGCTACCCTTTGGGCTCGCCTCTGCGCCCAGGGTGTTCACAAAGTGCTTGGCTGTAGTAGCAGCGACACTTTGCAGGCTGGGGGTGCACGTATTCCCATATCTCGACGATTGGCTGGTGAAGAACACGTCCGAGGCAGGAGCCCTGCAGTCCATGCAGATGACTATTCGCCTCCTGGAGCTACTGGGGTTTGTGATAAATTACCCAAAATCCCATCTCCTACCGGCGCAGAGACTCAAATTCATAGGAGCTCTGCTGGATTCTCGGACGGCTCGCGCCTATCTCCCAGAGGCGAGAGCCAACAACTTGTTGTCCCTCGTCTCGCGGGTGCGAGCGTCCCAGCAGATCACAGCTCGGCAGATGTTGAGATTGCTGGGCCATATGGCCTCCACAGTTCATGTGACTCCCATGGCCCGCCTTCACATGAGATCTGCTCAATGGACCCTAGCTTCCCAGTGGTTTCAGGCTGCTGGGGATCTAGAAGACGTGATCCACCTGTCCACGAGTTTTCTCGAATCCCTGTATTGGTGGACGATTTGGTCCAATCTGACTCTGGGACGTCCTTTCCAAATTCCTCAGCCACAAAAAGTGCTGACCACGGATGCGTCTCTCCTGGGGTGGGGAGCTCATGTCGATGGACTTCACACCCAAGGAAGCTGGTCCCTCCAGGAACGCGATCTACAGATCAATCTTCTGGAGTTACGAGCGATCTGGAACGCTCTGAAGGCTTTCAGAGATCGGCTGTCCCACCAAATTATCCAAATTCAGACAGACAACCAGGTTGCCATGTACTACGTCAACAAGCAGGGGGACACCGGATCTCGCCCCCTGTGTCAGGAAGCCGTCAGCATGTGGCTCTGGGCTCGCCGTCACGGCATGGTGCTCCAAGCCACATATCTGGCAGGCGTAAACAACAGTCTGGCCGACAGGTTGAGCAGGATTATGCAACCTCACGAGTGGTCGCTCAATTCCCGTGTAGTGCGACAGATCTTCCAGGTGTGGGGCACCCCCTTGGTAGACCTCTTCGCATCTCGAGCCAACCACAAAGTCCCTCAGTTCTGTTCCAGGCTTCAGGCCCACGGCAGACTGGCATCGGATGCCTTCCTCCTGGATTGGGGGGAGGGTCTGCTGTATGCTTATCCTCCCATACCTCTGGTGGGGAAGACTTTGTTGAAACTCAAGCAAGACCGAGACACCATGATTCTGATTGCTCCTTTTTGGCCGCGTCAGATCTGGTTCCCTCTTCTTCTGGAGTTGTCCTCCGAAGAACCGTGGAGATTGGAGTGTTTTCCGACCCTCATCACCCAGGACGAAGGGGCGCTTCTGCATCCCAACCTCCGGTCCCTGGCTCTCACGGCCTGGATGTTGAGAGCGTAGACTTTGCCTCTTTGGGTCTGTCAGAGGGTGTCTCCCGTATCTTGCTTGCTTCCAGGAAAGATTCCACCAAGAGGAGTTACTTCTTTCTGTGGAGGAGGTTTGCCGTCTGGTGTGACAGCAAGGCCCTAGATCCTCGCTCTTGTCCTACACAGACCCTGCTTGAATACCTTCTGCACTTGTCTGAGTCTGGTCTCAAGACCAACTCTGTAAGGGTTCACCTTAGTGCAATCAGTGCATACCATTACTGTGTGGAAAGTAAGCCGATCTCAGGACAGCCTTTAGTTGTTCGCTTCATGAGAGGTTTGCTTTTGTCAAAGCCCCCTGTCAAGCCTCCTACAGTGTCATGGGATCTCAATGTCGTTCTCACCCAGCTGATGAAACCTCCTTTTGAGCCACTGGATTCCTGCCATCTGAAGTACTTGACCTGGAAGGTCATTTTCTTGGTGGCAGTTACTTCAGCTCGTAGAGTCAGTGAGCTCCAGGCCCTGGTAGCCCAGGCCCCTTACACCAAATTTCATCATAACAGAGTAGTCCTCCGCACTAACCCTAAGTTCTTGCCAAAGGTCGTGTCGGAGTTCCATCTGAACCAGTCAATTGTCTTGCCAACATTCTTTCCCCGTCCTCATTCCTGCCCTGCTGAACGTCAGCTGCACACATTGGACTGCAAGAGAGCATTGGCCTTCTATCTGGAGCGGACACAGCCCAACAGACAGTCCGCCCAATTGTTTGTTTCTTTTGATCCCAATAGGAGGGGAGTGGCTGTGGGGAAACGCACCATATCCAATTGGCTAGCAGATTGCATTTCCTTCACTTACGCCCAGGCTGGGCTGGCTCTTGAGGGTCATGTCACGGCTCATAATGTTAGAGCCATGGCAGCGTCGGTAGCCCACTTGAAGTCAGCCACCATTGAAGAAATTTGCAAAGCTGCGACGTGGTCATCTGTCCACACATTCACATCTCATTACTGCCTGCAGCAGGATACCCGACGTGACAGTCGGTTCGGGCAGTCAGTTCTTCAGAACCTGTTTGGGCTTTAGGATCCAACTCCACCCCCCGAGGGCCCTGTTTGTTCTGTTCCAGGCTGCACTCTCAGTTAGTTGGTAAATTTTTTAGGTCAATCTCAGTTATGTCCTCGCCGTTGCGAGGCCCAATTGACCAGGGTTGTTGTTTTGAGTGAGCCTGGGGACTAGGGATACCCCATCAGTGAGAACAAGCAGCCTGCTTGTCCTCGGAGAAAGCGAATGCTACATACCTGTAGAAGGTATTCTCCGAGGACAGCAGGCTGATTGTTCTCACAAACTCGCCCGCCTCCCATTTGGAGTTGTGTCTTCCCTTGTCTTTGTCTTGCTACATATGAGACTGGCCGGCACAAGCCGGTTTCGGACGGGAAGATGGCCGCGCATGCGCAGTGCGCATCGGCGCGCGAGGGCTAGCAAAGGCCTTTGCTAGTGAAGATTCCGATTGGAGGGGCTGCCGGGGACGTCACCCATCAGTGAGAACAATCAGCCTGCTGTCCTCGGAGAATACCTTCTACAGGTATGTAGCATTCGCTTTCCTGCTCATTGGAGGTTCCTGCAAAGGGTTGGAAGCTTCTAAACCCATCATTTCTAGGTGGCTTAAGGAAATGATTGCTTCCACTTCCAATCTTTCCGGGAAACCAGTGCCGGAAGGAGTAAATGCACATACTATGTGCTATGTAGATAATGATGAAGAAAAAGCCAATTTGCTAAATAGATACTTTTGCTCTGTTTTCACTGGAGAAAATCCTGGAGAAGGACCACGAGGGACTGGGAAAAGTACATCTGAAAATGCAGTGGATATAGCACCATTCACAGAAGAGAGTGTCTGTGAACAACTTGGAAAGCTAAAGGTGGACAAAGCCATGGGACCGGACGGGATCCACCCCAGAATATTGAGGGAGCTCAGGGAGGTTCTGGCGGGTCCTCTTAAAGATTTGTTTAATAAATCCTTGGAGACGGGAGAGGTTCTGAGGGATTGGAGAACGGCGGATGTGGTCCCTCTTCACAAAAGTGGTGATAGGGAAGAAGCTGGAAACTACAGGCCGGTAAGCCTCACTTCGGTTATTGGAAAAGTAATGGAAGCGATGCTGAAGGAAAGGATAGTGAATTTCCTGGAAGCCAATAAGTTGCAAGATCCGAGACAACATGGTTTTACTACTACTACTACTTAACATTTCTAGAGCGCTACTAGGGTTACGCAGCGCTGTACAATTTAACAAAGAGAGACAGTCCCTGCTCAAAGAGCTTACAATCTAATAGACAAGAGAACGGTCGGTCCGATAGGGGCAAACAAATCTCATTGAATTCTTTGATTGGGTAACTGGAGAATTGAATCATCAACATGCTATAGACGTAATCTACTTAGATTTTAGCAAAGCTTTTGACACGGTTCCCCACAGGAGGCTCTTAAATAAACTCGATGGGCTGAAGATAGGTCCCGAAGTGGTGAACTGGATTAGGAACTGGTTGACGGACAGACGACAGAGGGTGGTGGTAAATGGAGTTCGCTCGGAGGAGGGAAAGGTGAGTAGTGGAGTGCCTCAGGGATCGGTGCTGGGGCCGATTCTGTTCAATATATTTGTGAGTGACATTGCCGAAGGGTTAGAAGGTAAAGTTTGCCTATTTGCGGATGATACTAAGATTTGCAACAGAGTGGACACCCGGGAGGGAGTGGAAAGCATGAAAAAGGATCTGTGGAAGCTAGAAGAATGGTCTAAGGTTTGGCAATTAAAATTCAATGCGAAAAAATGCAAAGTGATGCGCTTAGGGAGTAGAAACCCACGAGAGACTTATGTGTTAGGCGGTGAGAGTCTGATAGGTACTGAGGGGGAGAGGGATCTTGGTGTGATAGTATCCGAGGATCTGAAGGCGACGAAACAGTGTGACAAGGCGGTGGCCGTAGCGAGAAGGTTGCTAGGCTGTATAGAGAGAGGTGTGATCAGCAGAAGAAAGGAAGTGTTGATGCCTCTGTACAAGTTGTTGGTGAGGCCCCACCTGGAGTATTGTGTTCAGTTTTGGAGGCCGTACCTTGCGAAGGATGTTAAAAAAAATGGAAGCAGTGCAAAGAAAAGCTACGAGAATGGTACGGGATTTGCGTTCTAAGACGTATGAACAGAGACTTGCTGACCTGAACATGTATACCCTGGAGGAAAGGAGGAACAGGGGTGATATGATACAGACGTTCAAATATTTGAAAGTTATTAATCCGCAAACAAATCTTTTCCGGAGATGGGAAGGCAGTAGAACGAGAGGACATGAAATGAGATTGAAGGGGGCCAGACTCAGGAAAGATGTAAGGAAGTATTTTTTCACGGAGAGGGTGGTGGATGCTTGGAATGCCCTCCCGCAGGAGGTGGTGGAGATGAAAATGGTAATGGAATTCAAACATGCGTGGGATATGCATAAAGGAATCCTGTGCAGAAGGAATGGATCCTCAGAAGCTTAGCTGAAATTCGGTGGCAGAGCAGGTGGGAAGAGGGGTTGGTGGTTGGGAGGCAAGGACAGTGGAGGGCAGACTTATACGGTCTGTGCCAGAGCCGGTGATGGGAGGCGGGACTGGTGGTTGGGAGGCAAGAAGTACTGCTGGGCAGACTTATACGGTCTGTGCCCTGAATAAGGCAGGTACAAATCAAGGTAAGGTATACACATATGAGTTTGTCTTGTTGGGCAGACTGGATGGACCGTGCAGGTCTTTTTCTGCCATCATCTACTATGTTACTATGTTACTACCAGAGGGCAAGCTGCATCATGGGCTGAACGTTTCTTGGTGCCGCCTTTGGAAATCTGTAAGGCGGCAACTTGGTCTTCTTGGCATTCTTTTTCTTAACATTACAGACTGGATGCACAGTGTGATCAGGATTCAGTTTTTGGCGCGAGTGTGCTTACGGTGGGATTACTAGGGTCCTTCCCATAAATATATTACTTTGCTACTTCCCATCAGTCACTTTCTCTGGGCTGGTCTGGAGGGGCGCTAAGAAAGGAGAAATTAGATCTTAACTGCTAATTTGCTTTCCTTTAGTCCCTCTGGACCAGCCCAGACCTCCTTCTGTACCTCTGCTTTGGTGTTATGCAGTCTCGTTTTTTGGTTCTCGTGGTTCTGCGAAGAGCTGCTTTGTTAGTTTGGGGTTTTTCTATTGTTCATAAAGTTTTAAAGACAAGAAAAAAAGTAATTAAGTCTTTGCTGCCGAGTAAGAAAAGGAAGAAATGAAAATTCTTGATAATTGTGTACCCGTTGGATGTGGAAAGGTCAACTTTAGTTGATTTTTAGAAGATTTTATTTTTTTATTTTATTTATTTATCATTTTACTTAATTACATTCACATTTATCATATAAATGTAAGGAAATACAGAAATTAATATAAAAAGGAAAACATTTTCTCTCAAAATATATTTACATAATTGTCCATAATTGGAAGATCCAAGATCAGGAAAACAATCAAAGAAAATAAGAAAAACTCAAAATGGTTAATCTTACACTTCACATTTTCTGAGGGAGGAAGGTTAATCGGTTATTGCAGCCGGTATAGTGGTAACTGAAGGAAGTTGCTGCAGAGGTTTCTTCATCTGTTTCCACAAACTCTTATAATTTCTTAGGTTCAAACAAATAAGTAATAAGGAAATAAAACACTTACAAGGGAATCGCGCTAGGAAGGTCCCACCTAGGGCAATGATTCCTGGCTTAAAAGCCAAGACCTCACACCTCCCAGTCTGCGATTCCCTTGATGTGTCAGGAAATATATGCATCTTTGAACCCAAAAAACTATCAACCATGTATCGGAAATACAATTTCAAAAACATTGTTCCTATCTAAATCAAAGACGAAAGTCACTAATAATAACTCTTATCTATAACTTCTGAATTTTCCAAAATGTCAGTTAAACTTACATCTCTTTTCTCTGATAAAGAAGATTTTAAAGGAAATATAATTTTAGTCACCAAAAGGTGGCTATCAGAAGGTATTAGCAAAGTATCAGAGAAATATTTCTTCAAGAATTCAGTAGCTGATATATAGGATATTATAGGTAAATTTATCATTCTCAAGTTATTTTCCCTTAATTGGTTCTCCAGAAATTCCAATTTTTACAAGAAAGGTAACTATTCTTCATTACCAAATTATCTGATTTTCATAGAATAGCCATTTCCGTAATCAAAGTCTCTATTTTTATATCTTGGACTTCCACATTGTTAGATAAGTATTAATATAAATTCTTTAACTCACATAGTGAAAAATTTTAAACATCTGAAGAAGAGAGTTATTCACATTCTGCTGCAGTTCCTATAGTACGTCCATTATGACATTATTGGCTTCACCAAGTCCAATTATTCCACAGAAACCACTCCAGATATCTTCGGGGGGGAAGAGCTCACTCTCCAATCCCCCAGTTGGTTTATTATCCGAGTCGATGCTGCGCCAGGACCTCCTCGGGTCACATGAAAATCCTAACCCACTTCGGGCGTTTCCATTATTGACCTCCATAGCGAAGCATTACTATTTCCGGGTCTTGGAGGGGTCGTGCCAACAGGGGGACTCAAAGTCACTCCCTCCACTGAGATTCGGCAATAAAGCCTTGCTGTTCCCCGAAGCAAGAACCAATATCCCTGACGTTATGACCCCGAATCTCTCCAAAATAGACTGAGAAGTGGTGGGAACCCCAGCCATGTTCGAGGAGGACAATACCACGGCTTTGCCTTTTCTCTTCCCCATTCTCTGGGGAGCATGCCCTCTTCTTCAGGCAATCTGGTGTAAAACGGGAACTCAACTAGCGTACGTCCTCCCTCAACGCCATCTTGGATCCTCCAGGTTGGGACACTCTTTGTCTGGTTTCTCCTCAGAGTCTTGTCTGATATGGGTAACCCTACAGCATACCCCTCTGTGTCATTGAAACACGGAAGCCCCTCCACCACTTACAAGGTGGTGTCCCTTCGGAAGGGTTAGAAGATGGTTTTAATGTTTGATCTGTGATATGAATCAAATAATTAATATAAAGAGGAGCTAGAACGTGAATGATCTTTATTAAGCAACACATCTTAAATACAATTCTGTCCTCTATGGTAAGCCAGTGAAATTCTATATAATATGACTCCCTTTCAAATTTGGTAAGGAAATAGATGAAACGAATGGCTGTTTTCTGGATTGTTTGTAGCTGTTTGAATCGATGTTGAGCAGCCCAGATATGCAATATTGCAATAATCCAGCTTTGATAACATGAGTGCCTGGACTACCAACTTAAACTTTTCCTTGTGTATGTATTTTCAAATTCTTCTAAGCTTCCATAACATCCAAAAGCATGTCTTCACTAATGTATCTACTTGTGATTCAAAAATAAGATTACAATCAAAAATTATTCCTAGTATTTTAAAACTAGAGTCAAATTTATATGCAGCAGTCTGTGTTGATGGACTTGGCCTGATCTAAATACCTTTTGGCTTCTATTAATAGAAATTTTGTTTTATCCTTATTTAATTTTAATTGCTTTAATTAACATCCACCCTTCAAATCAGAGAGATACAGGCACTGATCG
Source organism: Microcaecilia unicolor (assembly GCF_901765095.1). NCBI lineage: Eukaryota > Metazoa > Chordata > Amphibia > Gymnophiona > Siphonopidae > Microcaecilia > Microcaecilia unicolor. The sequence goes on along the minus strand of NC_044031.1, from coordinate 763,926,846 downwards.
TGGTCTTAGCTTCATCAATACTGGAGAATAGTGGTATTAAAATAGAAATTTTGAAGCATACATAAAGATTTTATATCAGCTTCTAACTTTTCTCCCAACGAAAACATTAGGGTATTAAACATATTGGGAGACGGAGGGGAGTCCTGCATTAAAACAAATAGGAGGAAATATTATTTCACTCAAAGAATAGTTAAGTTCTGGAACTCATTGCTGTAGGATTGGTAACAGTAGTTAGCATATCTGGATTTAAAAAAGGTTAGGACAAGTTCCTGGAGGAAAAGTCCATAGTCTGTTATTGAGATGGGGGAAGCTACTGCTTGCCCTGGAATTGGTAGCATGAAATGGTGCTACTAATTGGGTTTCTGCCAGATACTTGTGACCTGCATTGGTCACTACTGGAAGGATACTAGGCTAGATGGTTATTCTTATGTTCTTATCTTTGATTTAACCCCTCTTGGAGATAGGTATACTGCACTAGGGAAAGATCATACATTTCCATTGAATTAAAAATGGTAAAATTTAAGACAGATATTGACTCAGTTGTTTTGACTGTTGGTCCTTTTATTTTTACACAGTGGAGGAAAGTTTTCTACATTATTACAGAACCTGGGCCCTGAGAATGCTGTGACTCTCCTGGTGCTTGCAGTTACTGAGCACAAAATTCTGATCCATTCCTTACGCCCCTCTGTTCTCACCAGTGTGACAGAAGCATTAGTATCTGTAAGTAATTTCTCTTGCATCTTTTGAAGTTTGTTGTTCCAGGTGTCTATGCTTTTATTGGCAGCAAATGAAAGAACATTGATATTTGTCATTTGACTGAGTTCATGCAGTGCTTAGATAAAAATTTGCAACACTTTTCTGTAGTTTGCAGTACATGAAAGCTTTTAGAAGATTTTATTCTTGGGATTCAGTATGGGGCACAAGGAATGTAAATCAAGGTAACATTTATTCTCCGAGGACAAACAGGCTGCTTGTTCTCACGACTGGGTGACGTCCAAGGCATCCCCGCAGAACGGAATTCTTCCTAGCGGCCCCACAACGTAACTTTTCAAAGCAAAAGTCTTCAGAGCTTTGAGAGAACCTTCTGGTGCGTGGGGCGCGCGCACCACGCATGCGCAGCCGTTTTCCCGCCCGTCGATCGAGACACCCGCTCAGTTACTTTTTTTTCTGCGGTAAAGAGAGGCAACGATTTGTGTCTCTTCTGTCCCATTTCAGAGAGCCTTCTTCTGTTTTTTCCGGAGTTTTTCTTCGGGTTTCTTCGTTTCTTTTTCCTTGCCTTGTGAACATTAAAAAAAAAAAAAAAAAAGTAGAATCCTTTATTTTCTTACTTTTGCCCTCTAAAAGTTTTCTTTCACTTCCGCTGCGGCCCTCTTAGGCCACGCATACGCGGTTTCTCTTTTTTGTGCTCTCCTTTTTGTCACAATCTTGAATTTTGATCTCGCCGCTGCTATTTTTCCATCCATGTCATCAAGGACTCCCAGCGGCTTCAAGAAGTGTACTCGGTGCAATCGGATGAACTCGGGTACCGACCCCCACGTGTGGTGTCTTCAGTGCTTTGGGCCCGACCATCGCCCAGACGCATGTAAGTTGTGTCTTAGCTTGAAAAAGCGGACACAGGCATCGAGACAAGCTCTTCGGGACCGACTTTTTGGAGCTTCGTCCGGTTCCTACTACTACTACTACTTAGCATTTCTATAGCGCTGCCAGGGTTACGCAGCGCTGTACAAGTTTAGACATGGGGAAGGACAGTCCCTGCTCAAGAGAGCTTACAATCTAACGGTAACACGCACGGCGTATGGGCTCAGGAAGTCTGTTCCAGGCATAAGGCACCGGGGATGGCATCGACTTCAGGAGCACAGGTAATGGCTGTCCGGAGACCACCACATGCTGGGAGCAGTGAGCCATCGAGTGGGTCTCCACCTGTCTCGAAGACTCCTGCTGTGCAGGCCCACTGGGACCGACCACTCTCAGACCCGACCCCGAGGAGGCATGTGGATTCCATGTCATCCTCATCGGTACCGAGGAGTATCGATGACGTGCATCGAGTGAAGGCGAAGAAGCATCGTCATCAGTCTCCTTCCAAGCACGGTACCGGGAGCTCTGAGGTGTCGAAGGATTCGGCACCCGTGAAGCGTCGACGCTGGGAGGAACGCTCACCCTCCATTAAGAGGTGTCGGTGCGTCGGTCTTCGGAGAGCCCGGTACCGCCTCCTCAACCTGCACAGGTTCTGCCAATTCCTGCACCGACCCCGCGGCCTTACTCGACAGCGACTCTGGACGAGCGTATCCGAGCCATTCTTCCAGGTCTTCTGGAAGGGTTGCTGCGTCAGTGTGCTTTGGTTCCGGGGGTGCTTGCGCCCTCCGTACTGTCGATGGAAGCGGCAGCTGGCTTTCCGCCTGTGGTGAGGTCTCTGACGCCGGTGCCGCCTGCGGCATTGGCCTCGGCTGCCACCCAGGTCGACTCCCTGTCGACATCGCTGGAGGGAGCTTCATCGCTGCCGGCATGGGAGTCGACTTCTCAACATCACCATCGAGGACATGGTTCCTCGGCGTCGAGACGGGCCCAGTTTCGGACTGCAGTTAAGGAACTCTTGTCCGATACCGATGAGGATGCCTCGTGGGATGAAAGGCAAGATCCCAGGTATTTCTCTTCTGAGCAGTCTTGTGGTCTTCCCTCTGATCCTGCTCCTTCTCCATAAAGAAAGCTTTCTCCCCCGGAGAGTCTTTCTTTCTCTTCATTTGTCCGGGAAATGTCTGTGGCTATTCCCTTCCCTGTGGTATCTGAGGATGAGCCCAGGACTGAGATGCTCGAGGTCCTTCACTATCATTCGCCACCTAAGGAGTCATCCACGGTTCCTTTGCATAATGTGCTCAAGGAGACTCTTATGCGGAACTGGATGAAACCACTAAGTAATCTGACCATTCCCAAGAAAGCTGAGTCCCAATATCGGATTCACGGAGAACCTGAGTTAATGAAGTCGCAGTTACCTCACGACTCTGTGGTTGTGGATTCCGCTCTCAAGAGAGCCAGGAGTTCTAGAGACTTTGCCTTCGTGCCCCCAGGGAGAGAATCTAGAACCCTGGACTCTTTTGGGAGAAAGGCGTATCAGGCCTCTATGCTTTTGGCCAAAATTCAGTCTTACCAGCTCTACACGAGCATTCACTTGAGGAACACGGTGAAGCAACTGGCGGACTTGGTTGATAAGCTCCCTCTGGAGCAGGCCAAGCCTGTTCAGGAGGTGGTCAGGCAGCAGAAGGCGTGTCGTAAATTCTTGTCCAGGGGTGCTTACGATTCTTTTGATGTTGCATCCAGAACCGCTGCCCAAGGTATAGTGATGCGCAGACTCTCATGGTTGCGTGCCTCTGACCTGGACAATCGAGTCCAGCAGCGGATTGAGGATGTTCCTTGCCGGGGGGGGATAATATTTTTGGTGAGAAAGTCGAACAAGTGGTTGATCAGATCACTCAGTGGGAAACCGCTTTGGACAATCTCTCCCGCCGGGCGCCTTCTGCTACTACCTCATCAGGTAGACGATTTTCCGGGGAAGGAAGAATGCTCCCTATGCTTATAACAAGTGTAGGTACAATCCTCCTCCTCGACAGCCTTCTCAGACTCATCCCCAGCGCGCTCATTCTCGTCAACAGCGTGCGCCAAGGCAGGCCCCTGCAGCTCCCCAGCAAAAGCAAGGGACGGGCTTTTGACTGGCTCCAGTTGAGCATAGCCGCTGTAAAAGTGTCCATGCCGGACGGCTTGCCAGTCGGAGGGAGGTTAAAATTTTTTCACCAAAGGTGGCCTCTCATAACCTCCGACTGGTGGGTTCTTCAAATGGTCCAGTTAGGATACTGTCTCAATTTGATATCCAAATCTCCAAATTGCCCACCGGGAGCTCAGTCCTTCTGCTTCCAGCACAGGCAGGTACTTGCAGGAAACTCTCCGCCCTTCTCAGCGCCAGTGCGGTCGAGCCCATTCCACCAGGACACGAAGGGCTGGGATTCTATTCCAGGTACTTCCTTGTGCAAAAGAAAACAGGGGGGATGCGTCCCATCCTAGACCTAAGGGCCCTGAACAAATTCCTAGTCCGAGAAAAGTTCAGGATGGTTTCCTTGGCACCCTTCCCATGATTCAGGAAAACGATTGTCTGTGCTCTCTGGACTTAAAGGATGCTTATACACACATCCCGATACAGTGATACCTCAGTTTTCGTTGACTTCGGTTATCGTCGGTTTCGGTTTTCGTTGATTTTTTTCAGCAAAAAATTTCTCTCGGATTTCGTCGGCGTGCCCACATGACCTTGCTGCTAATTTTGTGAAAACAAAGGGTGACCCATGCGTTCTCCTGCTCATTGTGGCACTGTTTCTCATTGTGTGAGCATCACCCTGCGCGTGTAACGCAACGCACATAAGATAAAATTACATGTGCTCAAATCTCATTGTCCTTGTTAAGTGTTTCCCTTGCTAATAAGTTAACCCTTTCCCTTTAGCTCCATTATGGGACTATATTTATTCTCTATAAAATGTGTTTTTGGTATGTATTTTGGAGTGTCTAGAACGAATTAATTGGATTTACATTGATTCATATGGAAATAATTGCCTCGGCTTTCATCGGTTTCGGTTTTAGTTGATTGTTTTTGGACAGATTATCAACGAAAACCGAGGTATCACTGTACTTCCAGCTCACAGGAGGTATCTTCGATTCCGTCTGGGAGCGCAGCACTTCCAGTATTGTGTGCTGCCCTGCTGGAGCTACTCGGGTTTGCAGTAAATTATCCCAAGTCCCATCTTTTCCCTGTTCAGAAACTGGAATTTATAGGAGCTCTGCTGGACTCACAGACGGCTCGTGCCTATCTTCCAGAAGCGAGAGCAGACAATCTTCTGTCTCTAGTTTCCAGGGCCAGGGTGTCTCAGCAGATCACAGCCTGGCAGATAACTTGTGGGCCATATGGTCTCCACAGTCCATGTGACACCCTTGGCCCGTCTTCACATGAGATCAGCTCAATGGACCCTAGCTTCCCAGTGGTATCAAGCTGCAGGGGATCTAGAGGATGCAATCCATCGGTCTGCCGATTTTCAAAATTCCCTTCAGTGGTGGACAATTCAATCCAATTTGACCTTGGGACGTCCCTTTCAAATTCTTCAGCCACAAAAAGTGTTGACAACGGATGCATCCCTCCTGGGGTGGGGAGCTCATGTCGATGGGCTTCACACTCAAGGACTTTGGTCCTCCAGGAAAAGGATCTTCAGATCAATCTCCTGGAGTTGCGAGCGGTCTGGAAGGCTTTCAGAGATCAGCTGTCCAACCAAATTATCCAAATTCAGACAGACAATCAGGTTGCCATGTACTACATCAACAAGCAGGGGGGCACTGGATCTCGCCCTCTGTGTCGGGAAGCCGTCAGGATGTGGCTTTGGGCTTGCCGTTACGGCATGTTTCTCCAAGCCACTTACCTGGCAGGAGTAAACAACAGTCTGGCCAATAGATTGAGCAGGATAATGCAACCTGATGAGTGGTCGCTCAATGTGGGCGTCGTACGCAAGATCTTCCGAGAGTGGGGCACCCCCTCAGTGGATCTTTTTGCCACTCAGGTCAATCACAAAGTCCCTCAATTTTGTTCCAGACTTCAGGCCCACGACAGACTAGCATCGGATGCCTTTCTCCTTCATTGGGGGAAGGGCCTTCTGTACGCATATCCTCCCATACCTCTGGTGGGGAAGACTTTGCTCAGACTCAAACAGGACCACGGAACCATGATTATGATTGCTCCTTTCTGGCCACGTCAGATTTGGTTCCCTCTTCTTCTGGAGTTGTCCTCCGAAGAACCGTGGAGATTGGACTGTTTTCCAATCCTCATATCTCAGAACGAGGGGGTGCTTGTGCATCCCAACCTCTAGTCTCTGGCTCTCATGGCCTGGATGTTGAGAGCGTAGAATTCGCTTCCTTTGGTCTTTCTCAGGGTGTCTCCCGGGTTTTGCTTGCTTCCAGGAAAGATTCCACGAAGAGGTGTTACTTTTTCAAATGGAGGAAGTTTGCCATCTGGTGTGATAGCAAGGCCCTAGATCCTCACTCGTGTCCTACACAGACTCTACTTGAATACCTTCTACATTTGTCAGAGTCTGGTCTGAAGACCAACTCCGTAAGAGTTCACCTCAGTGCAATTAGTGCTTATCATCAACGTGTAGAGGGTTAGCCTATCTCTGGACAGCCTTTAGTTGTTCGCTTCATGAGAGGTTTGCTTTTGTCAAAGCCACCTATCAAACCTCCAACAGTGTCATGGGATCTCAACGTCGTTCTCACCCAGCTGATGAAGCCTCCTTTTGAGCCACTGAATTCCTGCCATCTGAAGAACTTGACCTGGAAGGTCGTTTCCTTGGTGCTGTTACTTCAGCTCATAGAGTCAGTGAGTTTCAAGCCTTGGTAGTGCATGCTCCTTATCTCAAGTTTTATCACAACAGAGTAGTCCTCTGCACGCACCCTAAGTTCTTGCCAAAGGTGGTGTCGGAGTTCCATCTGAACCAGTCAATTGTCTTGCCAACATTTTTTCCCCGTCCTCAAACCCGCCCTGCTGAACGTCAGTTGCACACCTTGGACTGCAAGAGAGCATTGGCCTTTTACGTGGAGCAGACAAGCCCCTTCAGACAGTCCGCCCAAATGTTTGTTTCTTTTGATCCCAACAGAAGGGGAGTTGCAGTCGGGAAACGTACCATTTCCAATTGGCTAGCAGATTGCATTTCCTTCACTTATGCCCAAGCTGGGCTGACTCTTGAGGGTAATGCCATGGCTGCGTCGGTGGCCCACTTGAAGTCAGCCACTATAGAAGAGATTTGCAAGACTGCAACGTGGTCATCAATCCACACATTCACATCTCACTACTGCCTTCAGCAGGTTACCCGACGCGACAGTTTGTTTGGGCAGTTGGTGCTGCAGAATCTGTTCGGGGTTTAGAATCCAACTCCACCCCCCTAGGCCCATTTTTATTCTGTTCCAGGCTGCACTCTCAGTTAGATGTTCTAGTTCGTAGGTCAATCCTTCTTATGTCCTCGCCATTGCGAGGCCCAATTGACCTTTCTTTGTTGTTTTGAGTAAGCCTGGGTGCTAGGGATACCCCAGTCGTGAGAAGAAGCAGCCTGCTTGTCCTCGGGGAAAGCGAAGATACATATCTGTAGCAGGTATTCTCCGAGGACAGCAGGCTGATTGTTCTCACAAACCCACCTACCTCCCCTTTGAAGTTGTTGTTCTTTAATTCTTGCTTTTGGATATAACTGAGCGGGTCTCTCACGCGACGGGCGGGAAGATGACCGCGAATGCGCGGTGTGTTAGCCCCGCGCGCCAGAAGGTTTTCTCAAAGCTCTGAAGACTTTTGCTTTGAAAAGTTCCGTTGTGGAGCCGCCGTGGACGCCGAACCCAGTCGTGAGAACAATCAGCCTGCTGTCCTCGGAGAATACTTGCTTACAGGTATGTATCTTCGCTGTTGCTAGAACAGCAAAAATAAGTGAAATGTGCTGAGGAAGAGTTAATTTTTATTTGAACATTCTAACCGTTCTGCAGCTAGTCTCTTTGACCACTCCCAACACAGCCTACCACTTACATTGGATTTTAGCGATAGGGTGAGTTAGAACTTTGGAGCGGTCAAAGAGACTTATGTTGGAGATTTTTCCATAGTTCATCTTAATTTTCAAACATTCTTTTGAGACTCCTGATGCAGGCCTAGTGGCTGAAACATGGCCCATGTCGAGTCTTGGATGTTAATAAAATAAATTGAAATTTTTTTTGAGCATTGTCTGATGATTGTTTTAGTCTCCTTCACTGTGTTTGTTTGTCCTTGGACTGTGGAGGTTTGTTCTTCTGTACTTTCCTTGCCTGCCTCTGTAGAAACAGGAAGTTGCGCCAGATGGAAGGCTCTGGTCAGGTATGAGCAGCAGGTATGAGTTGCTATCAAAAAACTGAAGGATTTGTAAGGTACTGGAGGTGGAGGTGTGGAGTTGAGAGGTGCTGGAACGCCTGTTGGGGGGGGGGGGGGGGGAGAAATGCTGAGAGTCTTCAGCTGGGGGGCTTCATAAGCCCCACCAGCCACATCAGAGATGCACCACTTATGGTGCGCCTGTGCCACGCCACTGGACCCAAACCCTCCAATCTAAATTAACTGCTAAACTGTATAGACAGCTCGCTCTCTCTGTGCATTAAAAAGTAATATATTGTGACCAGGAAACTGGGTCCCAGTCTGAGAAGAAGGAAACTGATTTTTTTTCTCCAAAAATCAATGAAAAGAGTAAGCACTCTTACAGAAGACAGCCAGATCCTGGTGAGCTGAGAGAGAAAAAAAACTGGTTTGTATCTTGGGGGGAGGGGCAATTGGAGAAGTTCCTGTAAAGCAGTCCTGGTCAAGCAGCCTAGGAATTCTGTAGGAATCATGGGAAGTGTAGTCCTTGGACCTATCCTCCAACAGATGAACTAGAAGAGCTGACCCAATCAGAATGCCAGCACAAGGGAAGGTGATCTGGAAGCTAAGGAGCTATGTATGTAGAGTGTATATCAAACACTCCCCAAGAGCAGAGGCAGGAGCTCCCAGCAGGCCCTGAAGTATTTTCAGACCCTGAAGAAACAGATATATCCTTTGAAAACTCAGAAGGAATGGATGATGAGACCCAGGATGAATGGGTGAGCACTATTTAAACTACTGCACAAGAGAAATTTTTTTCTTTTGAATAATTGTGGCTTTTTTTGATTTGTATTTATTTATGGGAACGCAAGAGGGTGAGGCCTTTCCCTTTGCTTTTCCTACACCCCACAGAGCAAATGGGATACTAACTGCACTTAAGACAACTGCAGTAACTTTGTTTGCAGAGTATCAGCCATTCCAGTGGGGGGAAGGTGGTCATTGGAGTTGATATGAACTACAGAAGGAAAAGAGTTAAAGGACTGTTGATTTTTTTTTTTTTATAACTGTAGATTTTTATTGGTTTAAAGTTATAGGCAATCAAAAAACATAGCAAGAGCACTGGAAAAAAATTGGAAACCATAATAATAGAGCTCAAAAAGAGCAACAACATTGAAACATTTCTTAGTAAACCATGACTGTTGATTTTTTTCCCCTGTTTTTTTGTTTTTACCTGCAGCTCAGTTTTTGGCTGTGAAGTTTGCAGCCCTAAGCTAATTAATTAACTGACTTACCAGCTGAGTACTTTAACTGGAAGAGCTACAGAATAGCCATTAAAGTTTTGTTGGATAAGGGACTTAAGTGGTATTTTGGGAGGGGGGGTTATATCTCTAGTCGTATCTGTGAATTTTTTGTCTTTGAAAGCCAAAGAATTTAAAGGGGCTCTTCACAGAAAAAATGTTTACTTAAACTTTTTGGTGTTTGGGGAGGTGTTCTAACTGGGGATGTTACTGTGAGCTTCAAGAGCCTTGTGAAAAAGAGTGGACATTATGACAGCCCTGAGGAATGGGACGCTTAGAAGCTGCTAAAAGCTCAGGTATCAAAATTGTGTTCAATAAGCTATTGTTCTTCATGAACTGTTGTTGTATTGCTATTGCTAATAGAGACTTGTTTTTAAGGAGAAACATGACCCTCCAGTGTATAAATCCACGACCTAGTCATCTAGTTCCACTTTTCCCTGTTGCCAGACCATCCCAGCAGGACCCCAGAGCTTTTCCACCACCACAAGGGGGCAGCAATATATATGGGAAACAATGGTAGAAGTAGGATAGTGACGACAAAACTAAAACCGGCAGACAAAGAACTCAATGATTTTATGGCTGCAATGCCTCACCACAGTGCGTCTCCTGCTCAAAATCTTCCGGGCCCATTTCAGGCACAGTTGGGAGGTATCATTAAACAAGGGCCGACAGCTGCTGTTTCTACCACAATACCAATAATCTGAAGAAGCTTCAAAAGTTAATCAAAAAATCTATTAAGTTATTCCAATAAAGAAGGTATCATCTTGTTGGGGGTTTTGATATTGCTAGTATCGTATCCCTACTTGATGATTTTCACAGAAACTGAGACAGGGGATTTGCCTCGGTATTAATACTGCTAGATTTCTCAGCAGCTTTTTGACACTGTGGATCATAATGTCATGTTAGCACAACTGGCAGAAACAGGTATCATTGAAACAGTTCTTGCATGGTTCAGATTGTATCTGTCAGACAGGCAGCAATCCACAATGTTTGACAGCACTTCATCGCCACCATGGGCACTGACCTGTGGGTACCACAAGGATCGATACTGTCACCTATTCTGTTCAATGTCTACCTCAAGCCACTAGCTGGGCTGATTAGGTCAATGGACACTCGGTTCTACATCTACGCAGATGATGTACAGCTACTCATACCTATTGAACCTGACTTACCTATAGCCCTCAACAAACTGATTAACTGGCTAACATCAAATTAAGAATCGGCTAAGCACAATAAACTTTGCCTGTACCCAAGTAAAACCGAGCTTCTCTGGATCCCTAACACAAGTGGGACACGTACCTGACATCAAAATCTCTTTTGGGAAGTACGAACTGCCCCTCAAATCACAAGTCAGAAATCTTGGAATACAGTTAGACTCAACACTTACTCTGATTCCCCAAGTCCAAGCAATCTTCATGAGCTGTTTCTACTATTTACAACAACTATGCTGCCTCTCCTCTCCTTACATCGAGAAGGAAAATCATATCCCAGTTGTTCTTGCCATTGTAACATCAAGACTGGATTACTGTAATGCACTGTACAGTGGTCCAACTACAAAGGGTCTGCACCAGCTCCAGTTGATTCAGAATGCTGCAGCAAGACTCATAGAAAGTTGCAAGCGACATGACCACATCACACCACTTTTGCAGAAACATCTGTGGCTACCAGTATAATACAGGCCTACATTTAAAACTGTATGTCTCATCTTCAAGGCCCTTAAAGGAAATGGCTCAGAGTACTTGAAGAACAGGATGACCCTCTACACACCTCCAAGGACACTGTCCTCCCAAGGGGTATTGTAGGTGGTTATATATATATTTTGTAAGAGGCCAATTCCTACCTATGTACTCGCTTATGTCTAGGGGGCGTGGCCTCTGCCCAACCTTAGCTGCATGGAAAATAACGGACAGACCAATGGAATATATTAGTTTATTTATACAGCGTTATATACAAAAATATAGAAAACTCTTATCAGCTTATAGCATCAGCAATTCCTGATTGCATGCACAATGATACCAAAAATATAGAGAATAACTATGATTATCCTATTGGCTAATCTGTAATGACAGATAAACACAATACCAAGATCCTAATGATTACCACACAAATCTTATACTAGGCTAACAGCAACTAGAGATCATAAATCCTGACGTCACACATCTGATGGGTCCGAGCACAGACTAATTATCTAACCCAGCCTGAAGGAAGTAAACTATGATCTCACCGTCCCGGTTACCAGATCAGATTCCTTCCGATGCCTCAGCCGAATGTCTCAGCGAGGTCCCACAAGCTCAGGTGATGCACTTGTCTTGATCAGCCACAGATGATACAGACTCAGTATAGATCCTGTAGACAGCTGTAATCTGGGGAAAAGCTTTGCCAGGTATTATCAGTAAGTCTCTCAGGTAAATCAGGTGCTTGCAGAAATGCAAGTGTTCTCCTCTTCTGTTCTTCTCTTCTTCTTCTCTCAGGAACTAGTCTCTTTCTGTTCCCGCTTCTCAGATCAATCAGTGTTCTGGGAGCCAATCAGAAATAATCCCACCATGTACTCCCAGCATCTGTATGAAGCTTCCTTTGTCCGTCTTATCTCGTAAGCTCTCTCTCACTCTCTCTCCCTCAGGGACATGCATTCTCCCCCGATACAGAGTGACCTTGGAGGTGGTGCAGGCTTCAGTAAATCTATTACAAGCTGAAATTCTGACTTCTGCACAGTTGGTAGTCAGACATATAGGTGAAAGGTTGCAGCGTCCATTTTGGCTGTAAAGGTGCTCTCATATGCACACAGGGTGGGTGAGATCACAGCAAATACTCCTACAGATTCCCCCCCTTGGAGATGGAAATTACTACAAAGGAGTAAAGGCCTTCTCCAACCTAACTACAAAAATAAACCAGACAGTTCAGTCAGGATTCAGGTACAAACTTCATGGTCAAAACTACAAAAAGTTTCAAGTAAATCTCAACTAATGCAAACTAACACTCTTCAAACAGTTCAATTAAGCAAAATAATGTTCACAAGGAATCACAAATGCTAATACAGCAAAATACTGAATAATAGAACCCGCATGTGCAGTTAGTTAAGTCTTAACACATGAAAATTAATCAAACAAATCATGAACCATAATCACATAGATCATGAAAATCACATCATGCAAAGCAAAGCATATTAGTACAGAAAAGTGAAAACGGAATAAATTGTTGGCAAAACTATGGTCAGATGTAACTACATAAAGTCTTGCAATCTCATCGCCGTAGGTGACAAAGTGTTTACGCGATAGCGTAAATGACGAAGGTCTCTCCAAAACACTACAGCACACAGGAGCATGATGACCCACGAGATGGTCAAAAGTGGGATGACAACGTGAGTGGACATGTGGAACTGGGTGACATCAGATGAACGACGTTTGTAATCTGCAACCTCGAGAGTCTCATGGTCAACAGATAATTCAACAGTGTGAGAGTCTTTGGACTGTAAAAATGGTATAAGGTCCATAGCAAAGTCAATAGGATGTCCACGAAATACATCAAGCACTTCCAACTCAGAAACAACCGGGTCTGTGTCAAGATAAAACAGGGAAACTCCTCCTACATGGGCAACAGCATACTTGGGTACAGCGATTACACAAACATTGCAAGGAAGAGTGTAACGGTTGATTACATCATGCTTCTGAAAGGTGACAGTAAGTTCCGTACTAGGTGTGCTAACTAACCATACCGTATCCAGTACAGCTACAGTGGTATCAGAAAAATCGTCATATTTTGATACGGTAACCTTACACTTCTCTTGGACATTCTCTGTGGACAAGCCACAAAGAGCTTCTGTTGTGTCTTTCAGGAAAGGTTTACCAGGGCATAGCCAATTAACATCTTTAGTTTTGTGGCAAAGGTCTAAGTTAGGGACCAAATAATGTTGCGGAGCATCCAGTTGGTAAGCAACATACTTAGGTGTATCAACATTAAGGTACAAATTCTCATGCCACGTACCTACATTTACAACTTGTTTGAGCTGGTATACATTCTCAGGCATAATAAATGGCAAATTAAGGATGAAGGCAATTTCCATACGCTCCATATCCAAATAAAGGGGAAAGGCAGTACCTAAATGAAATGCGATTTGAATTTGAAAAGGTTCAATAGACAAACGGGTAACTTTGGCAAAGGCATCTTTAACAACATCAGATGGTATCAGGTACGTTGGTATCTGTCCCTGCATTAGCTTACTAACACTGGTATCTACTTCCCTAAATAAATCCTGGATAAGGTCCTTAACAGGTTGTATAAACACACGGTCTTCATTCATGGTACCTTTAATTGTCAACAAATCAGCTGTGTTAGCACTAATTTTATGTGTATGTAAATTCACAAGAGTGACCGTATCAGCAATAGTTTTACCCTGGGCCACAAGTTGGCTCTGTTGGACTACCAATTTGGTCTCGATGGCTTTCAAGTCTGCTTGGATGGCTTGTATATTGGCCTGCAGCTTTTGGACAGAAACTACGTTGGCAACAGACATGGAAATACCAAAAAGTGAACCAATGGCCGAAAAAATCAAACCACCGGCAAGACCCAGAAAACGCTTAGATCTGGACCTGGAATTATAAGGTTGCATAGGTTGTACCATGACTTTGTCCAGTTGATGCAAAATGTTCTTCACTTGTGCACGGGCATTTTGCATATAATTGAAAAACCAGGAATGGGTGACAGCAGACAGAGATAAGTTACTCATATTGAAATGTTTCAGTAGTACATGCATTGGGTCAAGGGACACAACTACTTTCTGTGGAACAATCTGGGACTGGGTAATCAGGAAGCCAGGGGTATCTTGCAGAACAACTCCAGACATGGGACCAGGTTCGATCATCTTGGACCACGATCCCAGCAGCACGGAGATCCAGAACACGATCATCAGGGTTCTTTTCTGCATCTGCAAGGTACAAAGAAAACAGACTATGCTGTTGGGGTGTTAGTACAGTTCGTGTCATCAACACATACGTCTGGAATCAAATGACTGGGATGACGTGGTCTCAACTGATTGATGTCTTCACCCTTAGTATTTTTCTTGAGGCAAATTTGGTAAGCCACAGGTGAAGCTTTTTCCACTATTGGGAATGGACCACGCCAACTAGGCAGAAACTTCCTTTCTTTAACCTTGTTTCTGGCAAAATTGAAGTAGAACACCTTGTCGCCAATTTGGTATTCTTTAGAGGTAGTCCCTTGATCATAATAGGCTTTTCTACCTCTAGCGCTACTTTCCAAATTTTTCTGAGCAAAGGCAAAGGCACTTTGCAAATGCTCACGCAAATGGGTGACATATTCATGAGTGGAGGTAGCACTGGACAAGTTCACATCATTAGTCCTGTACAACAAATGAATTGGTAATGTCATTTCCCTACCTGTCATCATCTCAAAAGGAGACACTCCGGTGGAACGGTGGGGTGTGGAACGAATCGCCATAAGGACCAATGGTAAAACAATGGCCCAATTCTTACCTGAGGATGACACATACTTCTTCAGAATGGTCACGATGGTGCGATTAGCTCTTTCCACCTGTCCCGAAGATTGAGGTCGGTAAGCTATGTGCAACTTACTCTTTACTCCAAGCATCTTCCACATATGTTGAATCACCTCTGCCGTGAACTGAGAACCTTGGTCTGAATCCACTCGCATAGGCAAACCCCACCGGCTGAACACATGATTCAGTAGTAAGGTAGCCGTGGTTTCTGCCGTGCAGTTTTTTTATTTTTTTTTATTTACATCAATTTATATACCGTATCTTATTGCTACTGCAAGACAGAACGGTTTACAATTTATAAAAAAAAAAAAAAAAGCAGTACAATAAGTACAAATTGGACAAACATTAGAACTCCAATCATTACAGGAAAGCACAGCAAACCCAACAAACTAGCTACATAAGATGAAAACAATATAACTCATGATTAATACACAGGAGAACACTGCAGATACAAAATTAAATACATAATATAATCTACACAGACAGATAATACAGTTTTGACTTAGTATATATTACAGATGCCCATTTATAACCTTTCTTCCATTATTCTAAATTCTGATCTACATACTCGATAAAGTAGAAGGTTTTCAAAAGTTTCCGAAAATGAAAGTAAGATTTCTCAAGTCTGATCTCTTTTGGAAGGCCATTCCAAAGAGAGGGAGACAGATAGAAAAAAGCCGAATTCCGTGTAGATTCCCATCTAGCCCTAGCAAGAGGAGGAATCACTAACCTGTTATCTGTCAGGGATCTAAGGGTTCGTGTGGCAGTGTAAGGAATAGTTAGATTTGACAGATAGTCAGGATTTAGTGTATAAAAGGCCTTATGGGCCTGTTGGGTGCAGGCAGACACTCCAACCACTTGGTGAACAAGCAGGTGACTGTGAGCAAGTACTTGTTACCACGAGTGGATCGAACTACAGGACCAACCCAATCAATCTGGATATCCGACCAGGGCATGGCGATACCCTTCTTCCTAAGTGGTGCTCGGTGAGATGGTGAAGATGGCTGGAAACGACAACAGGTCAAACACCCTCGCGTGTACAACTGTACATCCTGTCGCATGTGAGGCCAATAAGCTACTTGCTTTAGGGTCTCATAGGTGATATTCTCCCCTCGATGTCCAGCACATGGTTCGTCATGGGCATGCTGCAACATAATGCCTCGATATTCTTTAGGCACCACCCATTGCTCAATGCCATGCTTACTCGTCCGAATAAGCAGGTCTTTGTGAAGTTTGAACTTCTCTCGAGAGGCATAGAGTATCCTCATCTCCTCATCTTGCTTGTCTTCTTCCGTCAGGGGACAGTCTTGCGGATTCCATATGTACTCATAAAATCTCCCGATCACCGGGTCAGATTTCTGTGCCATGACAAGATCAAAGGATGGGACTTCACTGCACCACTGGACCACCGGCGTGTCGTTGGACTGCTTCGCCTGTCGTCGGGTGACAGCATGGACAGCCGCAGTCTCCACATATGGGGGTCGCCATAATTCTCCTGTAAGCGCACCCTCCTTGGCCAGGTGATCGGCCAAGTCGTTTCCCAGCTTGTCGGGACTGTCAACTTTTGCATGACCCTTGACCTTCTTCCAATAGATGGTCATGTCATGGTCCTTTACCAGTTGATCTAAAATCTGGATCAAGTTTCCATGATGTACTGGTTTTCCTTTGGAATTTAACAAATTTTTCTGCTTCCAGATGGGCAAATGGGACACAAAATTCTGTCTCACATAGTCCGAATCCGTACATATGACCAACTGTCGGACTCCTTTCTGAATTGCAGACTGTACCGCCACCAGAGCTGCCACAATCTCAGCGTACTGATTAGTTCGCGAGCCCAAGCTGTGTTTCAGGGTCTCTTCAAGATTGGTTGGATCCCATACCACTCCTACTCCTGCAACCAATTCCTTGACTGTATCGCGACGGTAAGCACAACCATCTACATAGACCTTAGGCATGGTAGCACAAGTCTGTTCATCATACAGATGGTGTCGATGAGGTTCTTTCTCTAGCGGGGGAACATCTGCTTCGGGAATACCTGCAATGGAATCCTGTTCTGCACAATCATGTAGGTCAGCCATACCTTGGGCTACTGCGTTACGATGTTTCTGAGCATACCTTACCTCCAGAGGCCAGCCTTGAAGAGCCAATGTCCAGGAGACTATTTTGCTGTTTGACACTCGACCAGTCTTAATTCGGTCACTACCCAAGAAACTGATGGGCTGGTGGCAAGTCTCCACAATTAGCTTCTCACCTTGGATGTAACTTCTGAAGTGTTGCAAAGCCCAAACGGTAGACAGGAGTGCTTTCTCACAGTCGGAATACTTCCTCTCCACATCCGTTAGTCCTTTACTGGCATACGCCACTACCCTCTTATCCGTGTCATACTTCTGATATAGGACAGCACTCATAGAGTGTTGGGAATATCCCAAGTCCACGTAGAACTCACGACCTCCCTCGGGGTATGCGAGGCATGGGAAGCAGCTAAGCTTGTCTTTCAGCTCCTGCATAGCAGATTTCTGTTCTGGCTCCCAGACCCAAGGTGTATCTTTCTTCAACAACTTGACCAACGGTCGGGTGATCTCCGCATACTCATCTATGAACTGTCTGGAGTAGTTGCAAATTCCTAGAAAGGAACGAAGTTCAGTGATATTGGTGGGCTGTTTCAACTGTTGTAAAGACTGCACTCGCTTCTTCTGGGGTCGCAGACCCTCAGCAGAAATTTCATACCCTAAGTAATTCAGTGATTTCCTGCACCATTGTCCTTTGGCAAGAGTCAGTTTAGCTCCAGCATCTGCCAACTGTGTGAAGACATGCTCCATCTCCTCCAGGTGTTCCTGAAAGGTAGGACTCTTGATCAGAATGTCATCCACATAGACCACTGTTCCTCGAGCTTCAGCATCTGGTAGGGCTTTGTGTAGGAAAATGTTGAATTCAGCAGGTGAATTGAGAAACCCAAAGGGTGTCCTGTTCCACGTATACTGCTTCTTCCCAAACGTAAAAGCCAGTTTATGCTGATCGTGGGGATGGACTGGTACTGTCCAAAACCCTGATGCCAAATCCAGGCTGGTGAAATACTTAGCCCCCCTGATGGTTGCAAGGTTCTGATCCAGTGGAGCCATAGGCCACCGGGACAAGGGTACTCGCTTATTCAACTGACGGTAATCCAGAGCGATTCTCCAGCTGTTATTCTTTTTCAAGATGGGCCACAGAGGGGAGTTGTACGTGCTGTTGCATTGTCTGATGATACCCCTGGTCTCCAAAGTGTTGAGAATCTCTTGTACAGACTCATAGGAAGCCAATGGAATCTTATACTGACGCACAAAGACAGGCTTGCTACCAGGTTCCGTAGGCACTCTGGTGACATGTAGGTTCGTAAGTCCACAGTCATACGAATCTACAGCAAAAAGGTCCTTGTAATTGTACAACAACTGAGTCAACTTCCTCTTCTCTGTGTGAGTAGTACAAGCATCAGCCTGTTCCACTTGCTCTTTCACCATAGCATCAAACTCTGAGAAAGGTTGGTTGGATGAAATTTCCACCTGTTCTTCAATGTCCTCCTGCAAGGTTGAGGTTTCCACAGAATTCACCCTTCGAGGCTTCTGAGGTACAGACATTTCCCTGGACAGAAACAAGAAGTCATCTTCCACCTGTACCTGAGCACACGTCGCATCATAGGGCCAAACAAACTCGAGAGATATGAGGCCCCTGGGTGAGGTAAACCAACTGTCAGTCGTCTCCCCCCCCTGGCAGGTGTCCCAAGAAGAAGGCAGCCTGCCAAGGATAGGCAAACTTACCTCGACATCATGGAAGGACTGGCCAACCAGAAAGCCAACAGAATCTCCAGCAGATAGCTCAACTTCAGCAGACTGTGGATTGGTGACCAACAGGTATAAGGTGGTACCGGTGACCTCCAAGCATGGCAGAACACCAATTGCCAATCCAAGGTCTCGAAAGTGGGCATGTGGGTTAAAGAACACTACATCATCCAGCAGACGTTGTCCTTGGGCGAGGCGAAGCTTGAGGGAAAAATCCCGAACTCTTCCTGGAATGGTTACATCCTTGTCACTGACTACCTCACAGACCTGGGGAATGGTCTGTCCAGACTTCAAACAAACAGCCGTAGGTTCAAGTTCCACTGGGTTGTTCTGCATTCTACTCCAAAGGACAAGATTCACCAGGTCCACATAAACTCCCAGTCGTGCAAGGCAATCTGACCCCAAACATAAGGGTTCCCTCAAGCCCCGGACAATAGAGAAGTGGTGAGTGAATGTCTTCTTTCCCACAGTCAAGGGAAGGCCACATATTCCGTCAAGCGGCTTGGAGCCTTGTCCCGGTACCTGTACCGAAGTAGAGGAACATCTGCTGAAGGGAAGTTGTACAGACTTACGAATTTGGCTGTACAAAGAGTCACTGATGTAGGAGAGATCACTAGTGAACAGTAAAGTAGCTTGAAGCAATTGGGTGTTAGCCACTTGAACTGGTATGGTGAATTCATCACCTTTCTGGGTGATGATAGTCACCTTGCAAGGATGAGCAAAATCAGGACCAGAGATAGGAGGTGATTTTTCAAGTAATGCTGGAGACACAGTATCTGTTAAGTCATCCGTCTTGGCTGAGTCCTGTGAAACAAACTCTAGTTGGTCCGCTTGTTGCACCAGCTCTTCATGCTTCTGACCCCCTTTTGGTGCCTCTGTCAACGGAGGCTCCCGCATGGGCGGATCCGCGGAACACCGGAGATCAGTCCGCAGGGGAGTGTCCTGTAGCTCCACAGAGTTGGCATCACCGACTGTACGCCAGTATCTCCCTCGCACATATTTAAGGGGTCGAGTGACTTTAGACCAGATCGTTTCCTCGTCATAATCCAAAACAGGCCGAAATCTCTTCAAAAGGTCATTTCCAATCAGAAATTCTTCACCCTCGCTGGTAGTGATGATGGCTGGGTGCCTGACGGTCATCTGTCCAAGCTGTAAAGATAGCCAAACCTGTCCCACAGTTCCAATACTTTGATTGCCATAGGCCACCAGTGACAAGTCGCACGGTGTGACATGCAGCACATCCTGACCCCCCCCTAGAGATGCCTCTAGTTTCTGAAACAGGCCCTGGGTGACCAAAGTCACCTCTGAGGCTGTATCCAGGAGACCTTCACAGGAAAGTACTTGTTGAATTAACAACTCCACGGTATATCTGTAACCTTTAGATATAAGCTTACCTAGAAAATACCTGACTTCCTGGGATGAGTCTTTTGAAAGAGGCCCTTCCTGGTTCGAGGGCTGCGACGCAGCATGGTTCACGGGGGACTCCTCACTGATGGACGACAACGCATCCACGTGGACAGTGGGGACGCTTGCGGTAACAGGTGTCGTGGCCACGTCTAGTCATGCTTGTTCTTCCTCCGAAGAGGATGGCTGTTCCACCTCAACAGATTTAACACTCAGCCACGGAGGGGTCGGCGGTCTAGAAGACTGGTCCTTCTGCTTCTGGAATTTGACCTTTTTCTGAGATGGAGGTGTCTTAGGTACATTGCTAGACTCCGCGATTGAACATCTTGCCAGCAATTGGTCCAGCTGAGCTTGCATAGCACGGATCTTCTCTGCATTCCACTTCTTCTGATTAAACCGCTTCTTTTTAGGTTGTTGCTGTCCCTCCTGCGCAATAGGAGGCGCTGCATCCCGCGGCAGGGCCTGAGAGCCCGGCGGCGTAGTTGGTCTCGGCGCTTTGTTTTCCAGAGAAAGCGTGGAAGTGACCGCACAAACGGCGGGTGGTATCACCCTGTTGCGACTCTTGGATGCCGGTTTCGGAGTCTCTGCGATTGGCTTGGCGCGACAGATTTCAAAAATTCCTTCAGCCTGCTTTAGAAGGCTGGAATAGGGTTCTGCGTTTTTTCCTGCCAAGGGAATCTTTATCGGATCAGGCAGACCCTGTATAAAAAGTTCCCTGAAATCACCAAATTCAAGATCTTTAGAATCAGGCGGCACCCCCCCTTGGTAAAATGCACGCTTCAAGCGATGGGCCCACTCCCGCGGACTCTCCTCCGGATTACAACTAATAGTATACGCTGCACGCTTAGCTTCCAGAGAGTTGGCAAAGAGACCGTAGCGCTTCGCTAAGGCTTGCTCCACTGACCGTAGATCGGGGTTATCGGACATGATCAAATCTAGAACTTCATGGCACTCGGTACTAAAGGTCCATTTGAGGAGGGCTCTGATGTCATCCTCAGAAGAGACGTGCATGGTCTGCAGGAGTTCATGCACTGCCTTAAGATGGGTTTCTATGGATACCGAGGCAGACGCTTTAAAAGGCGCTATTACGGTGCGTAGCATCTTTATAACATATGCCTTCCTCTCCATAGACATTCCTTTCTTGGGTTCCGGCTTGAAGTGCCGCTGATCACTACCAGGTGTAGAGAACCTCGGGGCAGGTGTATTGCTAAAACTGGGTGGATCTGCCGAAGGCTGAGGCCCTGAGCTAGGCACCTGACCAAGTGAGCTGATGATTTCAGCAGGCAGTCCCTGGACCCGTGCCCCCAGTGGGTGTGTCACTGTCTCGGGTCTGCTGCTTAGGTCACCAGCCACTATGGGGCTGGATTGTACAGAGGGGCGGGAAAGAGCCGAAGCCATGCCCCCAATGGGTGTGTTTAACTCGGGTCCCTCCTGGCTCACGTAACGGTTCATTTCGGGAGCTGGGCTTGGGTGACCCGCAGCAAAACTGTCGGGGAACTCTAAGGTATACGGTACTTCTTCCTGCGCCATGTGCGTAAGCTCTTGCTGCATTGTGGAAATCTTTACAGTGCACTCATCTAATGCTTTAGACAATGAATCTCTGTCCTTCACTGTACATTGTAATTGCAGTGAGACTGTCTCCTGCTTCTCTTTTAACTCCGCCAACTCTAGCTTGGCGGCGTGCCAATCTTGAAACACAGACACAGATTGTTCTTGAGTGGCCACTAGCTCCCTGCGCAACTCACTCTGAACACCTTCTGAGACCTGTTTTAGCTCCCGATTTAATGTCTGCAACTTATCTGTTTCCCTAATCTGGTTGTGTAATGCATCAGTCAAACGAGAAAATTTCTCTTGCAACGAATCAAAAGACACGAGGTACTGGGCAATTTCTTGCTTTAATGTGTAATTAAGTGCTTCACAATCAGTTAGGTCACCCTGCAAAGTTTTACACTTATCATCCAGTGTCTGGCACTCCGTACAAATCTCTTCAGAAGAGTTAGGTGGGGCGGGGCTTACATTGGTCCCTGCTAAAGCAGATTTGGCAGTCTGTAAATCAACTCGTAATGCAGCTAACTCACTGTCTCGCTCCTGGACAGTTTCCCTAGTCTGGGACAAATCTAACTGCAACTCCGCTATGCGATCTGTTAGAGGTACAGATACCTGTCTTATCTCATTCATCAAAGAGTCTTTAACTGCCAAAAGAGACACGCCCAGTTCACAAAGCATCCATTGTGACAAATGCTGTTTCTCTTTTATAATTGTATTTAAAACCGTAGCATATGCTTCTGAGCTATTCGGTGAACTGCTACTAAATAAAGCACGTACAGACTCTACTGTAGGAGGAGTTGGTTTCGTCTTACTATGAGAGAGTGGCAGTAATATTTTAAGCACGCCCTTCTCCTGTTCACTCAGGAGAATTTCAGGCAATGTGCCAACCGTGCCGGTCGCCATGTTAAAGACTAAACACACCCTGTTTTCCTTCCAGAGAGTTAGAGAAACCGTTTCTTTCTCTTTTGGAGCTCAGAGTAATAAATCTGTCAACCAATTACAGCAATAAAACACAGCTGTATAAACAAGGTCTGCCGTCAGCTAGGGTAAATCTGCAGTTCGTGCAAAGAGAGACAGAAGCTCAAACCAGCCTTCTGAAAAGACCCAGAAAAAGTTTTAACTTCTGCTAATTCCTGCACCAACCGTCCCGGACGAGAGCCCCAATTTGTAGGTGGTTATATATATATTTTGTAAGAGGCCAATTCCTACCTATGTACTCGCTTATGTCTAGGGGGCGTGGCCTCTGCCCAACCTTAGCTGCATGGAAAATAACGGACAGACCAATGGAATATATTAGTTTATTTATACAGCGTTATATACAAAAATATAGAAAACTCTTATCAGCTTATAGCATCAGCAATTCCTGATTGCATGCACAATGATACCAAAAATATAGAGAATAACTATGATTATCCTATTGGCTAATCTGTAATGACAGATAAACACAATACCAAGATCCTAATGATTACCACACAAATCTTATACTAGGCTAACAGCAACTAGAGATCATAAATCCTGACGTCACACATCTGATGGGTCCGAGCACAGACTAATTATCTAACCCAGCCTGAAGGAAGTAAACTATGATCTCACCGTCCCGGTTACCAGATCAGATTCCTTCCGATGCCTCAGCCGAATGTCTCAGCGAGGTCCCACAAGCTCAGGTGATGCACTTGTCTTGATCAGCCACAGATGATACAGACTCAGTATAGATCCTGTAGACAGCTGTAATCTGGGGAAAAGCTTTGCCAGGTATTATCAGTAAGTCTCTCAGGTAAATCAGGTGCTTGCAGAAATGCAAGTGTTCTCCTCTTCTGTTCTTCTGTTCTTCTCTCTTCTTCTTCTCTCAGGAACTAGTCTCTTTCTGTTCCCGCTTCTCAGATCAATCAGTGTTCTGGGAGCCAATCAGAAATAATCCCACCATGTACTCCCAGCATCTGTATGAAGCTTCCTTTGTCCGTCTTATCTCGTAAGCTCTCTCTCACTCTCTCTCCCTCAGGGACATGCATTCTCCCCCGATACAGAGTGACCTTGGAGGTGGTGCAGGCTTCAGTAAATCTATTACAAGCTGAAATTCTGACTTCTGCACAGTTGGTAGTCAGACATATAGGTGAAAGGTTGCAGCGTCCATTTTGGCTGTAAAGGTGCTCTCATATGCACACAGGGTGGGTGAGATCACAGCAAATACTCCTACAGTATCCCTAACCACACCCTCTCCAAAAGACATTACATGATATGATACTCGCAAGCGAGCCTTCTTCGGGGTAGCCCCCATACTCTGGAATGCACTTCCTGAAAGGCTGCGCTTAACACAAGGCTATCTCTACTTCAGGAAGCAGGCGAATGCTTGGCTCTTCAACCAGGCCTTTAATGGAAGAAGTAACTTAGTCTCACCACGGGCTGCACATACTGCAGCAGGACATGTTCATCCACTCCTACCCTAGCTGAGATAATATTTAATCATCTCTCTGACCTCATGTGCAACTTTCTTTAAATTGATCACCTTATTTTCTAACTTTGTCCCTATTTCTAGGGCCTTATTTGCCAGCGATGAAAAACCAACCCTACTTTTTTAAGGGGTTTGAAACATGCTTTTTCTAATGAAATTGATTAAAAAGATTTCCAGAAGGTCTTTTTTTGTAAAAGTGGGCTAAAAATACCCTATTTTTGGCGTTTTTGCAAAAATCATCAACTTTACACTCAATTTGTGAACTAATGGAAACTATTAGGAGAATGAAATTTTATATTCTAAAACCTTGTGTTGATAAGTTGTTGTGTGCAAAGTTTCACTTTTATCACACCTTTAATTCCAGAGATATAAAAAGCCAAACTTTACAATTTTTTTTGTGCCGCAAATGTTTTGGATCAAGTTTGCTCCAAGGTTTCTTCATGGAAATCGCTCATGAAGATTTTTTTATTATTTTGTTTAATACAGCACAAAAAGTTGTACAAGATGACCAAGTTTTGTTTCTCTCAACAAAATATTGCCAGAGATACAGTGTCTCAAAGTTGCCGAAATCTCGGAGTCATACCATAGAAGGCTGCAGTATGGGGTCAAACAGATTACTATATCTCAGCAAGTATTTCATCGGCGAACATAAAACTTTACCAGTGTTCATTGGGGACATGTATGAATGTTCACAGAAAATTTCATCGAAATCCGTGATGGTCAAGCAGGGCACTTCTCTGAAATCAGACCACTTGACATGGAATGACCCATTGCCATTAAGAAGGCTTCTCTTTCCGTTTTCCAGCATATAGCACAAAGGGAGATTTCACACCTGAGTCGATTAGTTTCGAACTTGGGACCCTACTTTTTCCGCAAAACAGCACTGTTGCTCTTATTTTACAATATAGTACAGTACAGTAATTACTTTTTAGCACTCTAATCATGCTGCAGAATGTGCTATAGTGTTGTTAATAAAGAATTTATGCATTGTTTTCCATATGATTCGACTTTTCACTTATCCGACAACGGGCCGGTCTTGTTCATGTCTGATAATTGAGACTGTTCTGTAGTTGATTCTAAATGTGTAAATTTCTGCATCGGGCCTGTAAAACATTTGGAATATTCTCATGTTGACCTAATAAAATATAATATTGCCTATTAAATATTCATCTAATAGTTTTAAATCTGCTATAGAGGGAAACTAGATAGATGCATTTGTAAATGTTTTGATTAGCTATTATGTAATTATTATGGTGTATGCTCTATTGTTTTATGTTTATTACAAACCCTACTATGACCCAAAACCCATTGAAAATCAGGGCTTTTGTCTTAAACTAGCTTTCCCAATCAGTCAATATAAACATATTTTTCTTTCTTTTTTGAAAGATGATATTTCCTTTTCACTGGCCCTGCCCATACATACCTCTCTGTCCTTTGGCATTGGCTGATGTGTTGAGTGCCCCATGTCCATTCATAGTGGGGATTGATTCAAGATACTTTGATCTCTATGATCCACCAACAGATGTTAACTGTGTTGACCTAGATACCAACACCATTTCTCAGTAAGTATTCATTCTGAATTTGCTATGCTTTTGGCAGTGTTCTCTATTGCATCCATTCCAGATGTGCATAAATGTTTTTCTCCGAGGACAAGCAGGCTGCTTGTTCTCACTGATGGGTGACGTCCACGGCAGCCCCTCCAATCGGAAACTTCTCTAGCAAAGTCCTTTGCTAGTCCTCGCGCGCCCGCGCGCACCGCGCATGCGCAGCCGTCTTCCCGCCCGAAACCGGCTCAAGCCGGCCAGTCTTCTTTTGTCCGTACTCGGTACGGTCGTGTTTTCGCCGTGTCGAGCCCCGGAAAGTCGACCTCGCGCGTCCAAATTTATTTTGACGTGTTTTTTCTTCGGAAAAGTCTTTTCAAGTGTCGGGAAGTGCTCTGGAAACCCCCCCCGGGTTTCGTGTTAATCCTCCCCGTACTTCCAGCTTTTTGCCCCGATAAGTTTTCTTTCGTCGTCGGGGTAGGCCTCTTTTCGGCCTCGGTCGAGATTTTCTCCCTTACAAATTTTTTGGTGCTCTTTTTCCGTCATTTCGGACTTTGATTTCGCCGGCGCGATTTTTCCGCCCATGACATCGAAGCCTTCCAGTGGCTTCCAGAAGTGCACCCAGTGCGCCCGGGTTATCTCGCTCACTGATCGACACTCGTCTTGTCTTCAGTGTCTGGGGGCCGAGCACCGCCCTCAGAACTGCAGTCTGTGTTCCCTGCTTCAAAGGCGGACTCAGGTAGCGAGATTAGCCCAGTGGAACGTGTTGTTCTCGGGCTCTTCGTCGGCATCGGCACCGGGATCTTCGAGTGCATCGACGTCGTCAGCGTCCAGACCATCTTCCTCGGCCGCCCCTGCATCGAGTGCATCGAGGCATCGGGCCTCTGCATCGGCGCCGAGACATCGGATAGCTGCATCGACGTCGGTGGTACCGGGACCTCGTCTGCTGATGTCGTCGGACGGTGGTGCATCGTCAGGAGTGCAGGTGAGGGCTGTCCATTCCCCTGCTGGTGGCGGTGAGCCTTCGGGTGGGTCTCCTCCTACCCTGAGGGCTCCTGCGGTACAGCCCCCCCGAGATCGACCTCCTTCGGCCTCGGCCCTGAGGAAGCGTCGGCTGGATTCTACGTCCTCCTCGTCGGTGCCGGGGAGCTCCGGTGACATGCTTCGGAAGAAATCGAAGAAGCATCGACACCGGTCGCCTCCCCGCGTCGGCACCGAGAGCTCTGGGTCGCCGAGGGAGTCGGCACCCAGCAGGCATCGGCACCGAGAGGACCGCTCACCCTCTGTTCAAGAGGTGTCGATGCGCTCCACTCTGGACAGCCCGGAACAGCCTCCTCGCCCGGAACAGGTTCTGACGTCGACGCCTGCATCGACCTCTTTGCCTTTCTCTACAGCCGCTCTGAACGAGAGCCTCCGGGCCGTTCTCCCAGAGATTCTGGGAGAGCTGTTGCGCCCTACCCCTCCGGTACCGGCGGTGCTTGCGCCTCCGGTACCGTCGAGCATGGCGCCGGCTGGCCCATCGCCCGGGGTGAGGTCCCCGACGTCGGTACCGCGTGCGGTACCGACTGCGGCCACCTCCCAGGAGGGCTCCCCGACTACGTCGGCGGAGGGAGCTTCGCCGATGCGGGCCAGGGAGTCTACCTCTCGACGCCCCCATCGTGGACGTGGCTCCACTGAGTCGAGCCGGGCGAGGTTGCAGACACAGGTTCGTGAACTTGTGTCTGACACCGAGGGTGAGGCCTCGTGGGAGGAAGAAGAAGACCCCAGATATTTCTCTGACGAGGAGTCTGAGGGTCTTCCTTCTGATCCCACTCCCTCTCCTGAAAGACAGCTTTCTCCTCCTGAGAGTCTGTCTTTCGCTTCCTTTGTCCGGGAGATGTCTACGGCCATCCCCTTCCCGGTGGTTGTGGAGGACGAGCCCAGGGCTGAAATGTTTGAGCTCCTGGACTATCCTTCTCCACCTAAGGAAGCGTCCACTGTTCCCTTGCACCATGTCCTAAAAAAGACATTGCTTGCGAACTGGACAAAACCTCTAACTAATCCCCACATCCCCAAGAAGATCGAGTCCCAGTACCGGATCCATGGGGACCCAGATCTGATGCGCACCCAGTTGCCTCATGATTCTGGAGTTGTGGATCTGGCCCTAAAGAAGGCTAAGAGTTCTAGGGAGCATGCTTCGGCGCCCCCGGGCAAGGACTCTAGAACCTTAGACTCCTTTGGGAGGAAGGCCTACCATTCCTCTATGCTCGTGGCCAAAATCCAGTCTTACCAGCTCTACACGAGCATACACATGCGGAACAATGTGCGGCAGTTGGCGGGCTTGGTTGATGCTCTCCCCCCCCGAGTAGGCCAAGCCTTTTCAGGAGGTGGTCAGGCAGCTGAAGGCGTGCAGAAAATTCCTGGCCAGAGGGGTGTATGACACCTTTGATGTTGCGTCCAGGGCCGCTGCTCAAGGTGTGGTGATGCGCAGGCTCTCATGGCTGCGTGCCGCCGACCTGGAGAATAGACTCCAGCAGCGGATTGCGGACTCGCCTTGCCGCGCGGACAACATTTTTGGAGAGAAAGTCGAACAGGTGGTAGAGTCTCTCCACCAGCGGGACACCGCATTCGACAAGTTCTCCCGCCGGCAGCCTTCAGCATCTACCTCTACAGGTAGAAGATTTTTCGGGGGAAGGAAGACTGTTCCCTACTCTTCTGGTAAGCGTAGGTACAATCCTCCTTCTCGACAGCCTGCGGCCCAGGCTAAGCCCCAGCGCGCTCGCTCTCGTCAGCAGCGTGCGCCTCAGCAAGGCCCCGCGGCTCCCCAGCAAAAGCAAGGGGCGAGCTTTTGACTGGCTCCAGCAGAGCATAGCCGACATCCAAGTGTCAGTGCCGGGCGACCTACCAGTCGGGGGGAGGTTGAAAGCTTTTCACCAAAGGTGGCCTCTAATAACCTCCGATCAGTGGGTTCTCCAAATAGTCCGGCAAGGATACACCCTCAATTTGGCCTCAAAACCTCCAAATTGTCCACCGGGAGCTCAGTCTTACAGCTTCCAGCACAAGCAGGTACTTGCAGAGGAACTCTCCGCCCTTCTCAGCGCCAATGCGGTCGAGCCCGTGCCATCCGGGCAAGAAGGGCTGGGATTCTATTCCAGGTACTTCCTTGTGGAAAAGAAAACAGGGGGGATGCGTCCCATCCTAGACCTAAGGGCCCTGAACAAATATCTGGTCAAAGAAAAGTTCAGGATGCTTTCCCTGGGCACCCTACTTCCCATGATTCAGGAAAACGATTGGCTATGCTCTCTGGACTTGAAGGATGCCTACACACACATCCCGATACTGCCAGTTCACAGACAGTATCTGCGATTTCAACTGGGCACCCGTCACTTCCAGTACTGTGTGCTACCCTTTGGGCTCGCCTCTGCGCCCAGGGTGTTCACAAAGTGCTTGGCTGTAGTAGCAGCAGCACTTCGCAGGCTGGGGGTGCACGTGTTCCCATATCTCGACGATTGGCTGGTGAAGAACACGTCCGAGGCAGGAGCCCTGCAGTCCATGCAGATGACTATTCACCTCCTGGAACTACTTGGGTTTGTGATAAATTACCCAAAGTCCCATCTTCTCCCAGCACAGAGACTCGAATTCATAGGAGCTCTGCTGGATTCTCGGACGGCTCGCGCCTATCTCCCAGAGGCGAGAGCCAACAACTTGTTGTCCCTCGTCTCGCGGGTGCGAGCGTCCCAGCAGATCACAGCTCGGCAGATGTTGAGATTGCTGGGCCACATGGCCTCCACAGTTCATGTGACTCCCATGGCCCGCCTTCACATGAGATCTGCTCAATGGACCCTAGCTTCCCAGTGGTTTCAGGCTGCTGGGGATCTAGAAGACGTGATCCACCTGTCCACGAGTTTTCTCGAATCCCTGTATTGGTGGACGATTTGGTCCAATTTGACTCTGGGACGTCCTTTCCAAATTCCTCAGCCACAAAAAGTGCTGACCACGGATGCGTCTCTCCTGGGATGGGGAGCTCATGTCGATGGGCTCCACACCCAAGGAAGCTGGTCCCTCCAGGAACGCGATCTACAGATCAATCTTCTGGAGTTGCGAGCGATCTGGAACGCTCTGAAGGCTTTCAGAGATCGGCTGTCCCACCAAATTATCCAAATTCAGACAGACAACCAGGTTGCCATGTACTATGTCAACAAGCAGGGGGGCACCGGATCTCGCCCCCTGTGTCAGGAAGCCGTCAGCATGTGGCTCTGGGCTCGCCGTCAGGGCATGGTGCTCCAAGCCACATATCTGACAGGCGTAAACAACAGTCTGGCCGACAGGTTGAGCAGGATTATGCAACCTCACGAGTGGTCGCTCAATTCCCAAGTGGTGCGCCAGATCTTCCAAGCGTGGGGCACCCCCTTGGTGGATCTCTTTGCATCTCGAGCAAACCACAAAGTCCCTCAGTTCTGTTCCAGGCTTCAGGCCCCCGGCAGACTGGCATCGGATGCCTTCCTCCTGGATTGGGGGGAGGGCCTGCTGTATGCTTATCCTCCCATCCCTCTGGTGGGGAAGACTTTGTTGAAACTCAAGCAAGACCGAGGCACCATGATTCTGATTGCTCCTTTTTGGCCGCGTCAGATCTGGTTCCCCCTTCTTCTGGAGTTATCCTCCGAAGAACCGTGGAGATTGGAGTGTTTTCCGACCCTCATCACGCAGGACGAAGGGGCTCTTCTGCATCCCAGCCTCCGGTCCCTGGCTCTCACGGCCTGGATGTTGAGAGCGTAGACTTTGCCTCTTTGGGTCTGTCAGAGGGTGTCTCCCGTATCTTGCTTGCTTCCAAAAAAGATTCCACTAAGAGGAGTTACTTCTTTCTATGGAGGAGGTTTGCCGTCTGGTGTGACAGCAAGGCCCTAGATCCTCGCTCTTGTCCTACACAGACCCTGCTTGAATACCTTCTGCACTTGTCTGAGTCTGGTCTCAAGACCAACTCTGTAAGAGTTCACCTTAGCGCAATCAGTGCATACCATTACCATGTGGAAGGTAAGCCGATCTCAGGACAGCCTTTAGTTGTTCGCTTCATGAGAGGTTTGCTTTTGTCAAAGCCCCCTGTCAAGCCTCCTACAGTGTCATGGGATCTCAATGTCGTTCTCACCCAGCTGATGAAACCTCCTTTTGAGCCACTGAATTCCTGCCATCTGAGATACTTGACCTGGAAGGTCATTTTCTTGGTGGCAGTTACTTCAGCTCGTAGAGTCAGTGAGCTTCAGGCCCTGGTAGCCCAGGCCCCTTACACCAAATTTCATCATAACAGAGTAGTCCTCCGCACTCACCCTAAGTTCTTGCCAAAGGTCGTGTCGGAGTTCCATCTGAACCAGTCAATTGTCTTGCCAACATTTTTTCCCCGTCCTCATTCCTGCCCTGCTGAACGTCAGCTGCACACATTGGACTGCAAGAGAGCATTGGCCTTCTACCTGGAGCGGACACAGCCCCACAGACAGTCCGCCCAATTGTTTGTTTCTTTTGATCCAATAGGAGGGGAGTGGCTGTGGGGAAACGCACCATATCCAATTGGCTAGCAGATTGCATTTCCTTCACTTACGCCCAGGCGGGGCTGGCTCTTGAGGGTCATGTCACGGCTCATAATGTTAGAGCCATGGCTGCGTCGGTAGCCCACTTGAAGTCAGCCTCTATTGAAGAAATTTGCAAAGCTGCGACGTGGTCATCTGTCCACACATTCACATCTCATTACTGCCTGCAGCAGGATACCCGACGCGACAGTCGGTTCGGGCAGTCAGTTCTTCAGAACCTGTTTGGGCTTTAGGATCCAACTCCACCCCCCGAGGGCCCTGTTTGTTCTGTTCCAGGCTGCACTCTGTTAGTTGGTAAATTTTTTAGGTCAATCTCAGTTATGTCCTCGCCGTTGCGAGGTCCAATTGACCATGGTTGTTGTTTTGAGTGAGCCTGGGGGCTAGGGATACCCCATCAGTGAGAACAAGCAGCCTGCTTGTCCTCGGAGAAAGCGAATGCTACATACCTGTAGAAGGTATTCTCCGAGGACAGCAGGCTGATTGTTCTCACAAACCCGCCCGCCTCCCCTTTGGAGTTGTGTCTTCCCTTGAAGTGTATTGTCTTGCTACATACTGGACTGGCCGGCTCGAGCCGGTTTCGGGCGGGAAGACGGCCGCGCATGCGCAGTGCGCGCGGGGGCGCACGAGGACTAGCAAAGGACTTTGCTAGAGAAGTTTCCGATTGGAGGGGCTGCCGTGGACGTCACCCATCAGTGAGAACAATCAGCCTGCTGTCCTCGGAGAATACCTTCTACAGGTATGTAGCATTCGCTTTTTGTAGGTTTGTTTTCAAACATGAACAAACATTCACACAGTGTGATATATTGTGAAAGGGTAGTGTGCATTTTAAAATGTAATGATAAACTAAACCATATGTGATAGATATGTTAAACGTGCAATTAGACGAAAATTGGGTAGACTTGGATCCCAATGTAGTAAACCATGCTAGTGCAGTGATTTAGTCCTGATATTCTGATACAATAAGAACTTTTAGCACATGAAATGCAGCAGTAAAACCAATACACTAGAGGGTAGCACAAGTGACATGTAAAATGTTATGTAAAAAAGCCATAATTTTAATTGCTATTGGTATATAAAACAAACAAAAAAACACCAGCCACAATAAGTTAAAAAAATAAAGTTGTGGTGCAGTAGGAAAGGGGATACCTGAAGTGAAGTGCAGCAAAGCACTTCAGAGGACTGTGGCCCAGGTGGGCCTGCTATCCATCCCCACCCAGAGGCTGTCTGCTCTGGGCATCCTTGTCAAGGTGGTGGTGATGAGAGAGGGGCACCGCTGGACACCTCCTCAGACCAGGAAAGTATAATTTGCTTGAGGGGGTGGGGTTTGGAGGGTGTAGTGGGAGGGGTATCCAGATAGATCTGGGTGGGGTTAGGGAATTTGGCGTACTGGCCCGTAACGTTTTTTCTTTAAATGTGTGCTGTCCAGTCAGTGCATGAGCTAATATTTGCGTACACATTGTTAGGAAAGAAGGCGTTTTAGTCACGATGCACTATTTTTTTCTGGCAGTGCATGCTTTGTAATGCTGCTGTAGCATTGGCTTACTGCGTCCGTTTTAATACTTGTGTTAGAATGCTCAATGCTGAAGTTTAATGTACCATTCTAACGCATTTCTTACTGGATCAGGGCCTTAATTTGGTTTCTGGTTCTATGTTTCTATGAAATGGGTATGGGTAGTATAGAATTTTATTAATATGAAAACAAAAATCAGGACTATACTACCCAATGAGAAATTTTTTAATGGCAGTTAAGTTTATGATGGCCATATTTAAATATAACTGCACATAAAAGAAAACTCTGCCTGCCTTAGCAGCAGCAGCAGCAGATGAATCCAAAGACAAGTGGATTGTGACTATTTACCAGCAGATGGAGATAGAGAACTGAACTGAACTCGGTCTTAGAGGACAGTATTCTTCCAGGTCAGTCAGTATATCCCTATCTCCAGCAGGAGGGAGATGGTCTCCTTCATCCTCCTGAGTTTATCATCTTTTCGGCTCCAGTTCTGGTTCTGCCAGCTGTGTTGAGCTTGGGAGTGACTGGCTGAGCTGTACCAACTTTAGGGGGTACACCTGATGGTGCCGGGCCCGTGACCCTGCGTGGCCATACTTTTACTCCCTGGTGCCTTTTCACTCCTTCCTCACAGACAACCATAAAAAAAAAACAAAAGGCAGAGTAAAAGTACTAACTCTCTGCAATTTTAGCAGGGGAGAGAATAAGTACATAAGTATTGCCATACTGGGAAAGACCAAAGGTCCATCAAGCCCAGCATCCTTTTCCAACAGTGGCCAATTCAGGTCACAAATACCTGGCAAGATCCCAAAAAAGTACAAAACATTCTATACTGCTTATCCCAGAAATAGTGAATTCTCCGAGGACAAGGAGGCTGCTTGTTCTCACGATTCGGTCGTCATCCGCAACGGCCCAGAAGACTGGCAAAATCTCTAGAGCAAAACAAAAAACTCTAGAAAGCTCCGGTGCGCGGACAGAGCAAACCGCACATGCGCGAACGGCTTCCCGCCCGTGGCACGAGCGTGACATGGAGGCATATTTTCAAAGCACTTAGCCTTACAAAATTAGCCCAATGGTCAGTTTCTTTTCATCCACTTCTGAAGTGACATGGTGTTCAGCTGTGTTCCTTCTGGCCCAGGAGACTTTTTCGCGTTACTGCTTCATTGTTCTTATTTTTTTTTTTCGTTCTTTGTGTAGACAAAATTAAAAAAAGAATTAAGTTTTTATTTTCCCTTTGTTTTCTTTAGTTTTTTCCACTAAAGTTTGTTTCCTTCTTTTTTCGCTGAGGCAGGCTTTTATTTTTCCTTTTCTGTGCCTTTTTAATTGGCACAATCGCGTCCTTTAATTTCGCAGCCGCCGTTTTTCCCTCCATGTCATCGAGGACACCCAGCGGCTTCAAGTGTTGTACTCGGTGCAACCGGACCATCTCGGGTACCGACCCCCACGCATGGTGTCTCCAGTGCCTTGAGCCGGATCATCTGCCAGCTGCTTGTAAGCTGTGTTCTTTAATGAAAAAATGGACCCAAGTGTCTCGGGAGGCTCAACGAGAAAAACTTTTTCCGGATCGGTCCGGTCCTTCAACGTCGGCATCAGTACTGAGATTGGCGGCATTGACGTAGAGGGAAGCATCGACTTCGAGAGAGCAGGTAATGGCTGCCGAACGACCATATCGCGCTGGGAGTAGTGAGGCATCGAGTGGGTCTCCACCTGTCTCAAGGCCCACTGCTAGGCAGGCCCCCCGGGACAGACCTTTGTTGGACCCGGCCCCGAGAAGGCGTGAGGATTCTACGTCCTCCTCTTCAGTACCGAGGAGTCTCGATGACGGGCATCGAGCGAAGGCTATGAAGCACCGTCATTGATCTCCTTCCATGCGCGGTACCGAGAGCTCTGGGGAGCCGAGGGATTCAGCACCCGAGAAGCGTCGGCGCCGAGAGGACCGCTCACCCTCTATACAGGAGGTGCCGATGCGTCGGTCTTCTGGCAGCCTGGTACTGGCTCTCAAGCCCCCTCAGATTCTGCCACTGACTCCTGCACTGGCCCCCCAGCCTTTTCCGATGGAAGCTCTCGACGAGCGCATCAGGGCCCTTCTTCCAGAACTTGTGGAGAGATTGCTGTGCCAGTCTACTTTGGTGCCAGGGGTGCTTGCCCCTTCTGCACCGACTATTGAGGCGGCATCTGGTCCTGTGGTGAGGTCCCTGCTTGCGGCATCGGCTGCCACCTGGGTCGACTCTCCTTCGACGTTGGCGGAGGAAGCTTCGCTGCAGTCCAGGCAGGGGTCGACTTCTCGTCATCCCCCTCGAGGTTGTCGTTCCTCAACGTCGAGATAGGCTCAGGTTCGGGCTGCTCTTAGAGAGCTTTTGTCCGATACTGAGGATGAGCTCTCGTGGGAGGAAGAGGAAGATCCCAGATATTTTTTTGAAGAAGAGTCATATGGGGTCCCCTCTGATCCCACTCCGCCAATTGAAAGAAGGATGTCTCCGCCTGAGAGTCTGAAATGTCTAAGGATATTCCCTTCCCTATGGAGGTTGTGGATGAGCCCAGGGCCAAGATGCTCGAGGTCTTGGATTATTTTTCTCCAACTGCAGAGGTTGCAATGGCTTCCTTGCATAACACACTCAGGGAAGTTCTTATGCAAAACTGGTCGTTCCCTCTCTCTAATCCAGTGGTCCCCAGAAAAGCTGAGTCCCAGTACAGAGTCCATGGAGAGCCGGTAATGGTGAAGTCTCAACTACCTTACGATTCCATGGTGGTGGATTCTGCTCTCAGGAGAGCCAAGAGTACTAGGGACTATGTCTCAGCGCCCCCAGGCAGAGAGTCTAGGACCTTGGATTCTTTTGGGAGAAAGACGTATCAGGTCGCTATGCTCGCAGCCAAGATTCAAACATACCAGCTCTACATGAGCATCCACTTGCGGAACTTGGTGAGGCAACTGTCTAGTTTGGTTGAAGCACTTCCTCTGGAACTCGCCGAACCTTTTCACCAGGTGGTCAGGCAGCAGAAGGCGTGTCAAAAATTCCTGGCCAGGGGTACTTACGACACTTTTGATGTTCATCCCGAGTAGCTGCTCAAGGCACAGTGATGCGCAGACTCTCATGGCTGCGCGTCTCTGACCTGGATCATAAAACCCAGCAGCGAATGACGGATGTTCCTTGCTGGGGGGATAAACGTTTTGGCGAAAAAGTAGAGGATATGGTCGATCAGATCAAGAAGCACCATGACACTATGGATTCTCGCTCCCGCCGGGTGTCTTCTGCTACCACCTCCTCATCTAGGAGGTTTTTTGGAGGGAAGAGGAGTGCTCCCTATTCCTATAATAGGCGTAGGTACACTTCTGCTTCTCGGCAGTTTGTCTAGGTTCAGTCCCAGCGCGTTCGTTCCCGTCAACGGCGTGCGCCTAAGGCCCCAGCGGCTCCCCAGCAAAAGCAAGGGTACGGGCTTTTGACTGGCTCCAGTGCAGCATAGCCTCAGAAAAAGTGTCTGTGCCGGATGACTTGCCTGTCGGAGGGAGGTTGGTATTTTTTCACCAAAGGTGGCCTCTTATAACCTCCGATCGGTGGGTTCTTCAAATAGTCCGGTCAAGATACACCCTCAATCTGGAACCCAAACCTCCGAATTGCCACCGGGAGCTCATTCTTTCAGCTCCCAGCACAAGTAGGTACTTGCAGAGGAACTCTCTGCCCTTCTAAAGGCCAGTGCGGTCAAACCCGTTCCACCAGGGGCAGAAGGGATGGGATTCTATTCCAGGTACTTCCTTGTGCAAAAGAAAACAGCGGGGATGCGTCCCATCCTAGACCTAAGGGCCCTGAACAAATTCCTAGTCTGAGAAAAGTTCAGGATGGATTCCCTGGACACCCTTCTTCCCATGATTCATGAAAATGATTGGCTATGCTCTCTGGACTTAAAGGACGTCTATACCCACATCTCGATACTCCCAGCTCACAGTATCTTCGATTTTGGTTGGGAACTCGGCTCTTTCAGTACTGCGTACTGCCCTTTGGTCCCGCGTCTGCGCCCAGGGTTTTCATAAAGTGGCTGGCAGTTGTCGCAGCATCACTACGCAGACT
Source organism: Microcaecilia unicolor (assembly GCF_901765095.1). Lineage (NCBI taxonomy): Eukaryota > Metazoa > Chordata > Amphibia > Gymnophiona > Siphonopidae > Microcaecilia > Microcaecilia unicolor. The sequence continues at coordinate 763,890,280 of NC_044031.1, read as the reverse complement.
GGTAGTTCATGTGTTCCCTTATCTCGACGATTGGCTGGTGAAGAGCACCTCAGAGGCAGGTGCTCTACAGTCCATGCGGATGACTATTCGGGTGCTAAAACTTCTGGGGTTTGTGATCAATTATCCCAAGTCCCATCTTGTCCTGGTTCAAAAATTGGAGTTCATTGGAGCTCTGTTGGACACACGAACGTCTCGAGCTTATCTTCCCCAGGCAAGGGCAGACAATCTCCTGGCCCTAGTGTCCTTGGCTCGAGCGTCTCAACAGATCACAGCTTGGCAGATGTTGAGACTCTTAGAACACATGGCTTCCACAGTTCATTTAACTCCCATGGCACGCCTACATATGAGATCAGCTCAATGGACCCTAGCTTCCCAGTGGTGCCAGGGGATCTAGAGGATGTGTTTTCCATCTCTCCACCAACTTTTGCAGTTCCCTTTAGTGGTGGATCATTCGCGCCATTGTAGCTTCATCACATGCCCCCTAGTCCTAGTATTTTTGGAAAGCGTAAACAGACGCTTCACATCTACCCATTCAACTCCACTCATTATTTTATAGACCTCTATCATATCTCCTCTCAGCCGCCTTTTCTCCAAGCAGAAGAGCCCTAGCCTCTTTAGCCTTTCCTCATAGGGAAATTGTCCCATCCTCTTTATCATTTTCGTCGCCATTCTCTGTACCTTTCCTAATTCCTCTATATCATTTTTGAGATGCGGTGACCAGAATTGAACACAATATTCAAGGTGCGGTCGCAGCATGGAGCAATACTACTACTTGACATTTCTAAAGCGCTACTAGCAATACAAAGGCATTATAACATCCTCATTTTTGTTTTCCATTCCTTTCCTAATAATACCTAGCATTCTATTTGCTTTCTTAGCCGCAGCAGCACAGTGAACAGAAGGTTTCAACGTATCATCAACGAGGACACCTAGATCCCTTTCTTGGCTGGGGACTCCTAACATGGAACCTTGCATGACGTAGCTATAATTCGGGTTCCTCTTTCCCACATGCATCACTTTGCACTTGCTCACATTAAACATCATCTGCCATTTAGATACCCAGTCTCGTAGGGTCTGCTTGTAATTTTTCACAATCCTCCCGCGATTTAACGACTTTGAATAACTTTGTGTCATCAGCAAATTTAATTACCTTACTAGTTACTCCCATCTCTATGTCATTTATAAATATGTTAAAAGCAGTGGTCCCAGCACAGAGCCCTGGGGAACCCTACTAACTACCCTTCTCCATTGAGAATACTGACCATTTAACCCTACTCTCTGTTTTCTTTTAGATTGTAAGCTCTTTGAGCAGGGACTGTCTCTCTTTGTTAAATTGTACAGCGCTGCGTAACCCTAGTAGCGCTCTAAAAATGTTAAGTAGTAGTAGTAGTTTTCTATCTTTTAACTACTACTACTCTGGGACTTACAAGTACCCAATACGCAACCAACACACAAAAAAGGACACACACTTGATATCATAACAAATAAATTCGAACCGGATTCAACCATCACAATTACTGACACAAGATGGACACCTACGTTATGGTCAGACCACCACAAAGCAAATGTCTCTCTCTGCTGGCGAAAAACACACATAAACACAAGCAATAAACAGGAGCGAACAACATACACAATGAGAAGAAAAATAGACCCCACAATATTCTGGCAACAGATCTACCAGAACGAATGGCCAACAAACGCTGACACCATCCAATTCCTCCAAGAATGGGACGATCAATGTACAACAACACTAGACAAAATCGCCCCAACCCAAACCAGAACATCACACAGGAAAAAAACAAATCCATGGTTCACCGAAGAGCTGAAAAAACTTAAAATACAAGTCAGGAAACTAGAACGAGAATGGAACAAAAAGAAAGACGAACAAACACTAAACGCATGGAAACTACTTCGGAGAAAATACAAATACACCATAAAACAGACCAAAAGACTACATTACAAAACAATAATAGGACCAAACTACAAAGACACACATAAACTCTTCTTCCTTGTGAATAAACTGTTAGACACCACACCAGCTACAAACAACGGCAAAGATGTACCAGATGTGGACAACCTTGCGAAATACTTTGAGGAGAAAATTATACAACTACGACTCAAAATACCCGCAAGCCCTATAGAGTACGCCACACTCTTAGATTGTCTTGACCCAGAAGAAGGAACATACCCTGCAGACAGAACATGGACCGAATTGGAAATGCTATCAGAAGACCTCATCTCTGAAACTCTCAAAAAATATGCCAAATCCCACTGCAAACTAGACACATGCCCAAACTACCTCATGAAATCTGCTCCTCAACAATTCATAATAGACCTAACGAGCCATGTGAACTTCATGCTACAGAATGGACTCTTCCCAAAAGAAAAAGGAAAAATCCTACTCACCCCAATTCCTAAAGATACAAAGAAATGCACGAGTGAAATAACCAACTACAGGCCAGTAGCCTCCATACCACTAATAACCAAAATAACTGAAGGAATGGTAACCAAACAACTTACAAACTATCTAAAGAAACACTCAATACTGCATGACGCCCAATCAGGATTCCGGTCGAATCATAGCACAGAGACAGTATTAGTCACCCTTATGACTAGATTTAAGCAAATAATTGCAACTGGTAACAATATACTCCTCCTACAATTTGACATGTCAAGTGCCTTCGATATGGTTGACCACGGAATCCTACTACACATACTCGAATACTTTGGCATTGGAGGAAATGTCCTGAATTGGTTCGAAGGGTTCCTAACCCAACGTTCGTATCAAGTCACATCAAATTCGACCACGTCTAAAGCATGGACACCTGAATGTGGAGTTCCACAGGGATCACCTCTCTCACCAACCATCTTCACCCTAATGATGATCCCGCTGGCAAAACTCCTATCAAACCATAACCTCAACCCATATATATACGCTGATGATGTGACAATATACATCCCCTTCAAACAAGACATTAACGAAATCCTCAACGAAATCAATCAAAGTCTACACATCATGAACACATGGGCAGATGCATTCCATCTGAAATTAAACGCAGAAAAAACTCAATGCCTAATACTCACCTCCCAATTCAACACAAAAGAATTCACAGCTATAAACACACCAAACCTGAACCTTCAAATCTCAGAAACGCTAAAGATCCTTGGAGTCACTATCGACCGCCACCTAACGCTCGATACTCATGCTAACAACACAACTAAAAAGATGTTCTACTGCATGTGGAAACTTAAAAGGATAAGACCATACTTCCCAAGATCCGTCTTTCGTAGCCTAGTACAATCCCTCGTGCTCAGCCATCTGGATTACTGCAACTCACTATACGCAGGTTGCAAAGAACAAACACTGAGAAAACTTCAAACAGCCCAGAATACGGCAGCCAGACTCATCTTTGGAAAGCCAAAATATGAGAGTGCAAAACCATTACAAGAGAAACTACACTGGCTTCCACTAAAGGAACGCATCACTTTTAAAGTATGCACATTAGTCCACAAAATCATTCACGGCGAAGCCCCAGCCTACATGTCTGAGTTAATAGACCTACCACCCAGAAACGCCAAAAGATCATCCCGAACCTTCTTAAACCTCCACTTCCCCAATTGCAAAGGTGTGAAATACAAAACGCTACATTCATCAACCTTTTCTCACATGAGCACGCAGTATTGGAATACACTGCCACGCAACTTAAGAACAATCAACGAGCAAGCTTCCTTCCGCAGATCATTGAAGACCCATCTTTTCGAAAAGATTTACGGAAAGAACCAAAACACATAAAGTCCACACCTACTATTCACGAATGCATCACACATTCACCTCTGAACTCTCATTCCCGTAATATCAAATCATTCATACCTTCAATCACAGAAAGATATATATCATATGTCTTTATGCCTTCTTATCGCCCTCTAAGCTCCCATTGTTTCCTCCCAATGTTTCAATGTTTGTGCTCCATTGTTACACTCCCAACGACACTTCAATTGTTTCGCATAATTATGCAAAATGTAATCCATAACCAATCTGTAACAAATTGTATTTCCAACATTTAACTCATATTGTAAGCCACACTGAGCCCGCAAAAAGGTGGGAAAATGTGGGATACAAATGCAATAAATAAATAAAAAAATGATACTATTAAACATTTCTATAGCGCTACTAGACTTAAGCAGCGCTGTACAAATCAACATGAAAAAGACAGTCCCTGCTCAACAGAGCTTACAATCTAAATTGGACAGACGAACAGACAGCTAGGGGTGGGGAAATTGCAGTGGTAGGGGTGATAAGTGAGGGTGTTGAGTAAGAGAGTCATGGTTAGGAGTCGAAAGCAGTAGCAAAGAGGTGGGCTTTAAGCCTAGACTTGAAGACAGCCAGAGACTGAGCCTGACGTACCGGCTCAGGGAGTCTATTCCAGGCATAGGGAGCAGCGAGATTGAAGGAACGGAGCCGGGAGTTAGCAGTGGGGGAGAAGGGGGACGACAGGAGACATTTACCCAGCGAACGGAGTTCACGGGGAGGAGTGTATGGAGAGATGAGAGCAGAAAGGTACCGAGGAGCTGCGGAGTGGATGCACTTGTAGGTCAAAAGCAGAAGTTTGAACCGTATGCGGAAGCGGATAGGGAGCCAGTGAAGCGACTTGAGGAGAGAGCTAACGTGAGTATAGCGACTGTGGCGGAATATAAGACGCGCAGCAGAGTTTTGGACAGATTGAAGAGGAGATAGATGGCTGAGCGGGAGACCAGCGAGAAGCAAATTGCAGCAGTCTAGGTGAGAGGTGATAAGGGTGTGGGCAAGGGTTTTGGTAGCGTCCTCGGAGAGGAAAGGGCAAATTTTGTTAATATTATAGAGAAAGAAACGACAGGTTTTGGCAATCTGCTGAATATGAGCAGAGAAGGAGAGAGCGGAGTCAAAGATGACTCCAAGGTTGTGCGCAGACGGGACAGGGAGGATGAGAGTGTTATCTACCGAAATAGAGAATGGGGGCGAGGAGAGGCAGGTTTAGGGGGAAAGAGGAGAAGCTCGGTTTTGGTCATGTTTAGTTTCAGATGGTGGCGAGACATCCAGGCAGCGATGTCAGACAGGCAGGCCGATACTTTGGTCTGGATTTCAGCTGAGATATCCGGTGCGGAGAGGTAGATCTGGGTATCATCAGCGTAAAGGTGGTATTGAAAGCCATGGGATGAGATCAGAGCACCAAGGGAAGAGGTATAGATGGAGAAGAGGAGAGGTCCTAGGATAGATCCTTGGGGTACACCGACTGTTAGCGGGATAGATGTGGCGGAGGAACCACCAGAGTATACGCTAAGAGTACGTTGGGAGAGATAGGAAGAGAACCAGGAAAGAACAGGGCCCCGGAATCCAAGAGAGGATAATGTATCAAGGAGTAAGGTGTGATCAACAGTATCAAAAGCAGCAGATAGGTCGAGGAGGATGAGAATAGAGTAAAGACCTTTAGATTTGGCCAGTAACAGGTCATTAGAGACTTTGGCAAGTGCCGTTTCAGTCGAGTGAAGAGAGCAAAAGCCAGATTGGAGCGGGTCAAGAACAGCTCGAGATGAAAGGAAGTCGAGGCAGCGGCGGTGAACAGCACGTTCAAGTATCTTGGAGAGGAAAGGGAGGAGGGAGATGGGCCGATAGCTAGAGTGGCAGGTAGGGTCCAGTGAAGGTTTTTTAAGGAGCGGTGTGACTACAGCATGTTTGAAGGCATCAGGAACAATCGCAGTGGAAAGCGAAAGATTGAGTATATGACGGATAAAAGGGATGACAGTGGGGGGAGGTAGTGTTAAGTAGGTGAGTGGGAATGGGATCAGAGGGGCAGGTGGTACGTTTGGACGAGGAAAGAAGTGCAGTTTCCTCATCAGTGACATCAGAGAAGGTGGAAAAGGAGGGAGGGGTTGGAGGGTTGGGGGAATGGACTAGTTTTTACTCCACAATAGAACACTACCTCCTATTCCATGACTCTCCAATTTCCTCTGGAGTCTTTCATGAAGTACACAATATCAACCGGCTCCCCTTTATCCACATGTTTGTTCACCCCTTTAAAGAAATGTAGTAGATTGGTGAGGCAAGATTTCCCTTCAAAGCTAATATCAAATCCGATCATATTATGATCACTGTTATCAAGCGGCTCCAGCAGCATTACCTCCCGCACCAGATCATGCGCTCCACTAAGGACTAGGTCTAGAATTTTTCCTTCTCTCGTCGGTTTCTATACCAGCAGCTCCATAAAGCAGTCCTTGATTTCATCAAGGAATTTTACCTCCCTAGCGTGTCCCGATGTTACATTTACCCAGTCAGTATCATTCATTATTATTGTGTTGCCCAGTTTGTTTGCGTCCCTAATTTCCTTTAACATTTCTGCATCCGTCTGTTCATCCTGGCCAGGTGGACGGTAGTACACTCCTATCATTACCCTTTTCCCCTTTACACATGGAATTTCAATCCACAGTGATTCCAAGAAGTGTTTTTTTTTTCCTGCAGAATGTTCAATCTATTTGATTCAAGGCTCTTGTTAATATACAATGCTACCCCTCCACCAATTCGATCCACCCTATCACTACGATATAATTTGTACCCTGGTATGACAGTGTCACTGGTTGGCCTCCTTCCACCAGGTCTCAGAGATGCCCATTATATCTAATTTTTCATTTAGTGCAATATATTCTAACTCTCCCATCTTATTTCTTAAGCTCCTGGCATTCGCATATAGACATTTCAAACTGTGTTTGTTGCTCCTATTTACATCATGCTTAGTACTTGACAGTACTAATTTGCAATCTTTTGTCTGATTTTTATTTAGGGACACCTGATCTACTACAGTCTTTTTTACAACCTCACTATCAGGATACCCTATCTTCCCTGTTTTGATGATATCTTTGAAAGATATCTTATCCCGAACCATGCGCTTTTGAGCGACTGTCAGCCTTTTCCCCATTTCTAGTTTAAAAGTTGCTCTATCTCCTTTTTAAATGCCGATGCCAGCAGCCTGGTCCCACCCTGGTTAAGGTGGAGCCCATCCTTTCGGAATAGGCTCCCCCTTCCCCAGAATGTTGCCCAGTTCCTAAGAAATCTAAAACCCTCCTCCCTGCACCATCGTCTCATCCACGCATTGAGACTTCAGAGCTCTGCCTGTCTCTTGGGCCCTGCGCGTGGAAGAGGTAGCATTTCAGAAAATGCTACTCTAGAGGATCTGGATTTGAGCTTTCTACCTAAGAGCCTAAATTTGGCTTCCAGAACCTCTCTCCCACATTTTCCTATGTCATTGATACCCACATGTACGAAGACAGCCGACTCCTCCCCAGCACTGTCTAAAATCCTGTCTAGGTGACGCGTGAGGTCTGCCACCTTTGCACCAGGCAGGCAAGTCACCAGTCGATCCTCACGTCCACCAGCCACCCAGCTATCTATCTGCCTAATGATCGAATCACCAACTACAACAGCTGTCCTAATCTTTCGCTCCTGGGCAGCACTTGGAGACATATCCTCGGTGCAAGAGGATAGTATTTCCCCTGGTGGGCAGGTCCTGGCTACAGGAGTACTTCCTACTTCACCAGGGTGATGCTCTCCTTCTAGGTGACCTCCCTCCTCCAAGGTAGCTCAAGGGCTACCAGACTGGAGGTGGGACTTCTCTACAACATCCCTGTAGGTCTCCTCTATGTACCTCTCTGTCTCCCTCAGCTTCACCAAGTCTGCTACTTTAGCCTCAAGAGAGCGGATACGTTCCCTGAGAGCTAGGAGCTCTTTGCATCGGGCACACACATATGACATTTCACCAACTGGGAGATAATCATACATGTGACACTCAGTGCAAAAGACTGGATAGCATCCCTCTCGCTGCTGGACTGCTGACTCCATCTTAGTGTTTTTGGGTTTTTCAGTAATTTAAAAGTTGCTACAGTATTATTAAGGATATTAGCCTAATATAAAAGTGTCTTTTAGTTTATATAGTATATTGTATGATTTAGTTAGTGTTTCCTTCTTAGATGGTAATGAAATGTATTTAAAACTCTGTAAGAGCACTCCTTGCTTGTTACCCTAATTACAATAACTGACTATAAATGAAAAGTTGTCCTAGGGGGAGGGTGGGTGGGAAGACTAAACTAGATCCTACAGTGCCTGCTACATTCTATCTGTTAATGCTGTGGTACAAAGTTTTTAAAACTAAGTGGAAAAGACTATGGAGATTAGTTGATAAAATTTGATTTTTATATTTTTATTTTGCCTAACCTACAATTCCTCCTTTAAACCCCAATCTTTTGGAGATTTCCATTTGATTTATTTTGGGACCCACATTTTAAGGCCTATTTAAGTGAAAAATGGAAGGAGTACGCGGATCATAATAAGCAACATCAGTGCCAGCCCAGTCTGTATTGGGAGACATCTAAGGCGGTGATACGGGGGGAGATAATTGCATACAGGGCCAGAGCTAAGAAAATGAGAGACAAGGAGATCATTAGATTGGAGAAACAAGTCCGTTATCAGAGGGTTAGGTGTGGGGCGCGCATGACATCAGAGGAGAAAGGAGCTCTATTAGCCTCCCAGAAAGCGCTGAATGAATTACTGCACCAGAGGGCGGTAAAGTCCCATAAGTATTATCAATATCAATATTTCATTCATGGTAATAAAGCTGGGGCGTTGCTGGGGAGATTGATACGTGGAAAACGGGGCTGTCAGGGAATTTTGGAAGTCAAGGATGAGGGTGGCCGACTTCTCAGGGAATCAAAGGACATTGCTAATTGTTTTAAGAGGTATTATGAAAAACTATATAGGGAGCCTACAGAGATAATGCAAGATAGTACGCTTTACTTAATCAATCAAGCCCTGCCGCAGATTTCAGATTCCCAGGAAGAGTACCTAAATGGCCCCATTACGGAAGGCGAGTTGATGCTGGCGCTTCAGCAGAGCAAAATCCAAAAAGCACCGGGGCCTGATGGGTACACCATTGCCTACTACAAGTTAGTCCAAGAACAGGTGACACTTCCTTTGTTAAATCTTTACAATGAGATGGTTACCTCCGGGGTAATGTCTGATACATTGAATGTGGCAAAAGTGATAGTACTACCAAAGCCAGGGAAGGACAGTACTGAAGTAGGGTCATACAGGCCCATTTCCCTATTACATTGTGATGTAAAAATCTACGCCAAAATCTTGGCCAACCGTCTGGCCAGGGTTCTGCCAGACTTGATTGCATCCCCGCAGGTGGGATTTGTGAAGGGAAGATCGGTGGGGAGCAATGTCCGGGCGCTCTTGGCATCCCTGGAGATTATGGAGAGGCAGAAAAGGCCTTCTCTGCTGGTCAGTTTCGACGCAGAGAAGGCCTTTGATCGTGTTGTTTGGAATTTTATGTTTACAGTAATGGAAAAGGTTGGGGTGGACGGTCATTTTCATACTGCAGTAAGGGCACTCTATTCCAACCCGCAGGCATTCATGTGGGTTAATGGGGAACAATCGGCATTGTTTAAGATCAGAAGAGGCACCCGGCAAGGGTGTCCCTTGTCCCCGTTGTTGTCTGTGCTCGCTCTGGACCCATTGATTAGGGAAATCGTGTCCCACCCGGAGGTGGAGGGGGTGCGGTGGGGCTCCTCCATGTTTAAAGTGTCTGCATTTGCAGACGACATATTAGTACATCTTACTCACCCCGGTCGATCGTTACGTGCTCTGCTGGAACTGTTTCAGGAGTATGGCGACTTTGCAGGGTTCAAAATAAATTACTCTAAATCGTTGGCACTGACAGCTCATGCAAGTGTAAAGACAGAATGGGGGGCTGGATTCCCACTCAAGTGGGCTTCGGATTTCATTCCGTATTTGGGGGTGAAGATTTCTATGAGAACTTCCATGTTGTATCAACTAAATTTCATTAATCTGCTAGATAAAATGAAGGGTAGACTGAATAGGTGGGGGACTCTACCACTTACACTGCATGGGCGGATACATCTATTTCGCATGGTTGAATTTCCGAGGTGGCTATATACATTCCAGGTGCTGCCCTTGCGGCTTAAATGCAAAGATCTCAATCAGTTGTACCGACATCTGAGGAGGTTTGTGTGGAGAAATGCGAAGCCGAAAATTCCACTGACATTACTCATGGGTCCATGGAGGGAGGGAGGCATGGGCCTTCCAAATGTCCGCAGATATAATCAGGCCTGTCTGTTGAGACACTTGGGGGACTGGTTGTTAGGGAGGCAAGATTACACACCACGGAGAATGGAGTATGATTTTTTTAAGCCATTCCACCCGCACTATCTATTGCATGGGGATAGGAGAGTGATACCGGCCTATATTCGTCACAGTATACTTTTGGGCCCCTTAAGGGAGGTGTGGAGAGATTTGAATAAGACATGGGGCTTGGAGGCAGATGTCTCGGATTTATTGCCATTGCAGGACAACCCACAATTTGTCCCCGGTACAGAGAACAAAATATTTCATAGATGGGCGACACTGGGGATTACGAGACTGGAGCACGTATTAGATGCAAGGGGGAAGATCCTATCTTTGGGAGCTTTGGGAGTAGGTATAAGCATGAACCATATATTTGCATACCATCAGCTAGCTCACTACGTCCGGTCTTTGGACCAAAGTAAATTGGGGAGTGGTCACGGGCGTAGGCTTAGGGCCTTTTTTGGGATGATCACAGGAGACAGGCTGTCAGTTTCAAGCTTGCAAAGAGCCATAGGGGAGCTGGAAGGAGAGAGGGACACGTCCGCTATTTGTCAAAGATGGGCAGGGGACCTGGGGCAACCACATTTACAGTTAGATTTCCGTAAACTGATAGCACGTGTCCCTCAGATATCAGTAAATGCAGGCCTTCGGGAGTGCCAATACAGGATCGTGTATAGAGCATATATGGCCAAAAGTCAACTGTTCAAATTTGGGGGGGTTACGGACCCGCTATGTATGAAATGTGAGCAGGGGGAGGGTACGTTGGTGCATTCTCTTTGGGCATGCCATAAGATTCAGGCTTTTTGGAAGCAGTTAATCCAATATCTTGAATCTTTGGTGCATCTTCGGATTCCATTTTCGCCTCAGGGGATATTACTGGACAAATATGAAGTATTTAGGCTTCACGGTAAGGGGACCCAGCAGCTCATTCGCAAAGCAAGCCTGGTCGGGAAAAAGATCATAATGGGTGTCTGGACGAACGAGTCTCCACCAGATTTCTGGCATTGGAGGAACAAGTTCCATGACCTCCTCTTAATGGAGCGCAGGGGAGTAGGGTCTTCCCCCAAGAGGCGGAAAGCATTTCTGGCAGTTTGGGAACCCTACATACAATCACTGTCACCAAAAGCTCGCAGTTTAATATTCAATAAGCTCTGAAAGGGGAACTCAGTAGGCACACACATGGGAGAGGAGGGACATAGGGGGACATACAAGGTTGGTCAATAACCAAGTATGTGTTAAGACAGCAGTATAGGGCTCTCATGTAATATGTTGTAAACCGGTACCCTCGGGCGGCATTTCATTTGGAATAGATATAAGTCAGAAGAGGGTACAGGAAGGCATAGGGGGAGGGGGGGAGGGGGGCTAGTGGGAGGGGGAGGGGAGGACAAGCATGGGAGGGGGGAGGGGAGCAATCATAGGAGGAATGTACTCAATGGTTAGATACTACGGTGTTAGTTGAGGTTATTTGCGGTATGTTTTATGATGTAATACTGAAAGTGTAGTTCTGGTTTCTGCAATTTATAAACTGAGTCATATATATATAAGAAGTTGTGATTTGTAATGGGGGGAGGGGGGAGAAAATAGAAGAAAAGTTTGATGGTAGACAGTTTCTTTCTCTTTAAGAAGTTCACACATCTACATCTTGTATTATAAATTTGCTTGTTAGTTGGAAATGTGTGCTTATTTACTATCAATAAAAAACGTTGGAACATGAACCCCAATCTTTAAGTTCCCAAAGCACAAAGCAAAATAGCGTTCACTTACCAGAGAAATGTTCTCTTCTCTCGAAACTTCTCAGAAAGAAAGTTCAGTGGGACCTTTCCTCTTTTTCTAATTTATTTATCAAGTATTTGATATACTGTCATTTGAAATTTAGTAACAATATCATGGAAGTTTAAAATCTAATAAAATCATCAGAATAGGGCCCCTTTAACTGGGAAGAGAGGAACCTAGGATCCTAGATGTATAATACATACTTTGTCTTGGTGGATGTTGAACACATAGTACATAGAGTTTATTTAAAATATGTGGAAGCACACATGCCTCTGAAAATAATGGTCATATATTTCAGCATGGAAGATAAGAAAAATAATACATGGAAGATGTTACCAAAGAAACCTTGCAAGAATCTTATGAACACTTTAAATAATCTCTACCAACAGCTTGGAGAATGTAAGTATGCTATATAGAAGAGTATGTGCTGTATATTAGAAACTTGTCCCAGAAAACAAACAGGCAATTGGTTTGCAAGAGCCTGACCAGCAGAAAGGTGAGCAGATCGAAACATACCAAAGTAGTCCAAAGGAGAAGCTACAACACTGGATCGGGGAAAAAACTTGCATCCTACAAAAACAAATATAAATAACATGTAGAATGTTGCACTTACATGTTGCACTTACATAAAAATCAATCTCAAAATTAATTGCATAGGTAGCAAAACAAAAGCACAAGATTGTAAAATCTAAATCATATGAAATATAAAGAGCATGAATAAATGAATAAGGGCATAGTAAAATCATATAACAATAAATGATAACACTTAAAGGTATAACTCATAAAAATGTAACACAGGGCACCAAAATCTTAATTTACATACCCAAATTAATGTAGGATTTCAGCTAACACCAATTCTGATTGAAGCTAAAAGGCAAATCAGAAAAAATTCCAAAGTAAGGTTATGTAGAGGGATGACAGTGCACATATAATCCAACAAAAAGTTAACAAAAGATTCAAAGCCAATTTACTGTCTCTCTCGGTGGAGGGGTAGCATTCTGTTGGTAGTGAAACCAACCTTTGTACACAGTCATCCTTTTAAGCACATCTCTGGTCACTTGATCTATCTTAAATTTAACATATGAGGTTTTGAGCCTCAAATATTATGGCAAAGCATTCCATAATATGGGCCCGACAACCTCAGAAATAGAATTATGAGTAATGGTAAGATGAATCTGCTTCAAAGAAGGAACCAACAAAAGGTTCCATTGAGAGCAATGGAGAAACCATCCCAGGATATATGAATGAAAAATGTGGGTTCCATTGAGAGCAATGGAGAAACCATCCCAGGATATATGAATGAAGAATGTGGGACAGAAAGAACAGAAGACCAGTTGTCCAGATGCTATGAACAAGGCCCATGTATATGTAAGCCTATATTTAACAAAACTAAGAGTTTTTATAAAATTAAATATTGGAAATTAAAATACATTTACGATCTTATAAAACTTTCATAAATAGGGTACAGCACATAAAAAGTTGTGTACATGGGCAGAGGTCCTAAACATATAAATAAAACATGCATAAACATTAAATATAAATAGCAAGATGTTTAAATAAGAGCATATAAGAGAATATTATGAAAACTGATACTGATAAAAGCATAAATAATAAAACCGTAAGAGCTTATAGATACACAGAAAGATCAAGTTTCTGGTTTAGACCATCAGGCTTATTTTCGAAAGAGAAAGACGCCCATATTGCGACCCAAATCGGGAGATGAGCGCCTTTCTCTCATGGGTGCCAAAATCTGTATAATCGAAAGCCGATTTTGGGCGCCTCCAACTGCAGTCTGTCACGGGAATGAACAAAGTTGACGGGGCGTGTCGGAGGCGTGGTGAAGGCGGGACTGGGGCGTGTTTATCGGTCGAGGAGTGATGGGCGCGCTAAGCCGATAATGGAAAAAAGAAGGGCGCCAGAAGCGAGAATTTGGGTCACTTTTTCTGGACCCTTTTTTTCACGAACAAAAAGTGCCCCAACTGCCCAGATGACCACCGGAGGGAATTGGGGATGACCTCCCCTGACTCCCCCACTGGTCACTAACCCCCTCCCACCAAAAAAAAAAAAGAACTTTAAAAACTTTTTTTGCCAGCCTGTATGCCAGCCTCAAATGTCATACCCAGCTCCATCACAGCAGTATGCAGGTCCCTGGAGCAGTTGTTAGTGGGTGCAGTGGACTTCAGGCAGGTGGACACAGGCCCATCCCTCCCCCCTTACTTGTTACACTTGTGCTGGTAAATGGGAGCCCTCCAAACCGCCCCCAAAACCCACTGTACCCACATCTAGGTGCCCCCCTTCAGCCATACGTGCTATGGTAATGGTGTAGAGTTCTGGGGAGTGGGTTTTGGGGGGGGGATTTGGGGGGCTCAGCACCCAAGGTAAGGGAGCTATGGACTTGGGACGTATTTTAAATTTTTAAAAAATTGTTACAAGTGCCCCCTAGGGTGTCCGGTTGCTGTCCTAGTATGTGTGGGGGACCAGTGCACTACGAATCCTGGCCCCTCCCACGACCAATGCCTTGGAGTTGTTCGTTTTTGAGCTGGGCGCCTTCGGTTTCCATTATCACTGAAAACAGATACCGCCCAGCTCAAATCCGCACAAATCCAATGCATTTGCCCGGCACCAACCGTATTATCGAATCAAAAGATGGACGCCCATCTTTTTTGAAAATACGGTCTGTCCCGCCCCTTCGCGTACCTTTCCTCGGAGATAGTCGCCCATGGAGATGGGCGTTCGTTCGATTATGCCCTTCCATGTGGTGCTACTGTATCGAATTAAAAAATAAATCTGTGTTCTGACCTTAACAATATTTGGTCCAGATTTTCTCTTCTCCAGGGGTTGCAGTAGAACACAAAATTTGTAGTCCTGAAAGGAGTGTCCCATCTGAAGTGAATGTGTATGTAAGCCTATATATAACAAAACTAAAAGTTTTTATAAAATGAATTCTCCGAGGACAAGCAGGCTGCTTGTTCTCACTGATGGGTGACGTCCACGGCAGCCCCTCCAATCGGAAACTTCACTAGCAAAGTCCTTTGCTAGCCCTCGCGCGCCCGCGCGCACCGCGCATGCGCGGCCGTCTTCCCGCCCGAAACCGGCTCGAGCCGGCCAGTCTTCTTTTGTCCGCACTCGGTACGGTCGTGTTTTCGCCGTGTCGAGCCCCGGAAAGTCGACCTCGCGCGTCCAATTTGTTTGAACGTGGTTTTTTTTCCTTCGGGAAAGCTTTGTCCTAGTCGGGAAGTGCTCCGGAAACCCCCCGCCGGGTTTCGTGTAAATCCTCCCCGTACTTCCAGCTTTTTTGCCCCGGTAAGTTTTCTTTCGTCGTCGGGGTAGGCCTTTTTTCGGCCTCGGTCGAGATTTTTTCTCCCTCTAAATTTGGTGCTTCAAATTTCGCCATTTCGGCTTTTGATTTCGCCGGCGTGATTTTTCCGCCCATGACATCGAAGCCTTCCAGCGGCTTCAAGAAGTGCACCCAGTGCGCCCGGGTTATCTCGCTCACTGATCGACACTCGTCGTGTCTTCAGTGTCTGGGGGCCGAGCACCGCCCTCAGAACTGCAGTCTGTGTTCCCTGCTTCAAAGGCGGACTCAGGTAGCGAGACTAGCCCAGTGGAACGTGTTGTTCTCGGGCTCTTCGTCGGCATCGGCACCGGGATCTTCGAGTGCATCGACGTCGTCAGCGTCCAGACCATCTTCCTCGGCCGCCCCTGCATCGAGTGCATCGAGGCATCGGGCCTCTGCATCGGCGCCGAGACATCGGATAGCTGCATCGACGTCGGTGGTACCAGGACCTCGTCTGCTGATGTCGTCGGACGGTGGTGCATCGGGTGGAGTGCAGGTGAGGGCTGTCCATTCCCCTGCTGGTGGCGGTGAGCCCTCGGGTGGGTCTCCGCCTACCCTGAGGGCTCCTGCGGTACAGCCCCCCCGAGATCGACCTTCTTCAGTCTCGGCCCCGAGGAAGCGACGGGTGGATTCGACGTCCTCCTCGTCGGTGCCGGGGAGCTCCGGTGACATGCTTCGGAAGAAATCGAAGAAGCATCGACACCGGTCTCCTCCCCGTGTCGGCACCGAGAGCTCTGGGTCGCCGAGGGATTCGGCACCCAGCAGGCATCGGCACCGAGAGGACCGCTCACCCTCTGTTCAGGAGGTGTCGATGCGCTCCGCTCTGGACAGCCCGGAACAGCCTCCACGCCCGGAACAGGTACTGACGTCGACGCCTGCATCGACCTCTCAGCCTTTCTCTGCAGCCGCTCTAAACGAGAGCCTCCGGGCCGTTCTCCCAGAGATTCTGGGAGAGCTGTTGCGCCCTACCCCTCCGGTACCGGCGGTGCTTGCGCCACCGGTACCGTCGAGCGTGGCGCCGGCTGGCCCATCGCCCAGGTTGAGGTCCCCGACGTCGGTACCGCGTGCGGTACCGACCGCGGCCACCTCCCAGGAAGGCTCCCCGACTACGTCGGCGGAGGGAGCTTCGCCGATGCGGGCGAGGGAGTCTACCTCTCGACGCCCCCATCGTGGACGGGGTTCCACGGAGTCGAGCAGGGCGAGGTTGCAGACACAGGTCCGTGAACTTGTGTCTGACACCGAGGGTGAGGCCTCGTGGGAGGAAGAGGAAGATCCCAGATATTTCTCTGACGAGGAGTCTGGGGGTCTTCCGTCTGATCCCACTCCCTCTCCTGAGAGACAGCTTTCTCCTCCCGAGAGTCTGTCTTTTGCCTCCTTTGTCCGGGAGATGTCTACGGCCATCCCCTTCCCGGTGGTTGTGGAGGACGAGCCCAGGGCTGAAATGTTTGAGCTCCTGGACTATCCTTCTCCACCTAAGGAAGCGTCCACTGTTCCCTTGCACCATGTCCTGAAGAAGACATTGCTTGCGAACTGGACCAAACCATTAACTAACCCCCACATTCCCAAGAAGATCGAGTCCCAGTACCGGATCCATGGGGACCCAGAGCTGATGCGCACTCAGTTGCCTCATGACTCTGGAGTTGTGGATTTGGCCCTAAAGAAGGCTAAGAGTTCTAGGGAACATGCTTCGGCGCCCCCGGGCAAGGACGCTAGAACCTTAGACTCCTTTGGGAGGAAGGCCTACCATTCCTCTATGCTCGTGTCCAAGATCCAGTCTTACCAGCTCTACACGAGCATACACATGCGGAATAATGTGCGGCAGTTGGCGGGCTTGGTTGATGCTCTTCCCCCTGAGCAAGCCAAGCCTTTTCAGGAGGTGGTCAGGCAGCTGAAGGCGTGCAGAAAATTCCTGGCCAGAGGAGTTTATGACACTTTTGATGTTGCGTCCAGGGCCGCTGCTCAAGGTGTGGTGATGCGCAGGCTCTCATGGCTGCGTGCCGCCGACCTGGAGAATAGAGTCCAGCAGCGGATTACGGACTTGCCTTGCCGTGCGGATAACATTTTTGGCGAAAAAGTCGAGCAGGTGGTAGAGTCTCTCCACCAGCGGGACACCGCATTCGACAAGTTCGCCCGCCGGCAGCCTTCAGCTTCTACCTCTACAGGTAGACGATTTTTCGGGGGAAGGAAGACTGTTCCCTATACTTCTGGCAAGCGTAGGTACAATCCTCCTTCCCGACAGCCTGCGGCCCAGGCTAAGCCCCAGCGCGCTCGCTCTCGTCAGCAGCGTGCGAATCAGCAAGGCCCCGCGGCTCCCCAGCAAAAGCAAGGGGCGAGCTTTTGACTGGCTCCAGCAGAGCATAGCCGACATCCAAGTGTCAGTGCCGGGCGACCTGCCTGTCGGAGGGAGGTTGAAAGCTTTTCACCAAAGGTGGCCTCTTATAACCTCCGATCAGTGGGTTCTCCAAATAGTCCGGCAAGGATACACCCTCAATTTGGCCTCTCAACCTCCAAATTGTCCACCGGGAGCTCAGTCCTACAGCTTCCAGCACAAGCAGGTACTTGCAGAGGAACTCTCCGCCCTTCTCAGCGCCAATGCGGTCGAGCCCGTGCCATCCGGGCAAGAAGGGCTGGGGTTCTATTCCAGGTACTTCCTTGTGGAAAAGAAAACAGGGGGGATGCGTCCCATCCTAGACCTAAGGGCCCTGAACAAATATCTCGTAAAAGAAAAGTTCAGGATGCTTTCCCTGGGCACCCTTCTCCCCATGATTCAGCAAAACGATTGGCTATGCTCTCTGGACTTGAAGGATGCCTACACACACATCCCGATACTGCCAGCTCACAGACAGTATCTGCGATTTCAGCTGGGCGCACGCCACTTCCAGTACTGTGTGCTACCCTTTGGGCTCGCCTCTGCGCCCAGGGTGTTCACAAAGTGCCTAGCTGTGGTAGCAGCGGCGCTTCGCAGGCTGGGGGTGCACGTGTTCCCATATCTCGACGATTGGCTGGTGAAGAACACATCCGAGGCAGGAGCCCTGCAGTCCATGCAGATGACTATTCGCCTCCTGGAGCTACTGGGGTTTGTGATAAATTACCCAAAGTCCCATCTTCTCCCAGTGCAGAAACTCGAATTCATCGGAGCCCTGCTGGATTCTCGGACGGCTCGCGCCTATCTCCCAGAGGCGAGGGCCAACAACTTGTTGTCCCTCGTCTCGCGGGTGCGAGCGTCCCAGCAGATCACAGCTCGGCAGATGTTGAGATTGCTGGGCCACATGGCTTCCACAGTTCATGTGACTCCCATGGCCCGCCTTCACATGAGATCTGCTCAATGGACCCTAGCCTCCCAGTGGTATCAGGCCGCCGGGGGTCTAGAGGACGTGATCCACCTGTCCACGAGTTTTCTCGAATCCCTGTATTGGTGGACGATTTGCTCCAATTTGACTCTGGGACGTCCCTTCCAAATTCCTCAGCCTCAAAAAGTGCTGACCACGGATGCGTCTCTCCTGGGATGGGGAGCTCATGTCGATGGGCTTCACACCCAAGGAAGGTGGTCCCTCCAAGAAAGCGATCTACAGATCAATCTTCTGGAGTTGCGAGCGATCTGGAACGCTCTGAAGGCTTTCAGAGATCGGCTGTCCCACCAAATTATCCAAATTCAGACAGACAATCAGGTTGCCATGTACTATGTCAACAAGCAGGGGGGCACCGGATCTCGCCCCCTGTGTCAGGAAGCCGTCAGCATGTGGCTCTGGGCTCGCCGTCAAGGCATGGTGCTCCAAGCCACATATCTGGCAGGCGTAAACAACAGTCTGGCCGACAGGTTGAGCAGGATTATGCAACCTCACGAGTGGTCGCTCAATTCCCGTGTGGTGCGACAGATCTTCCGGGCGTGGGGCACCCCCCTGGTGGATCTCTTCGCATCTCAAGTGAACCACAAGGTCCCTCAGTTCTGTTCCAGGCTTCAGGCCCACGGCAGACTGGCGTCGGATGCCTTCCTCCTGGATTGGGGGGCAGGTCTGCTGTATGC
Organism: Microcaecilia unicolor; assembly: GCF_901765095.1. Lineage (NCBI taxonomy): Eukaryota > Metazoa > Chordata > Amphibia > Gymnophiona > Siphonopidae > Microcaecilia > Microcaecilia unicolor. The sequence goes on along the minus strand of NC_044031.1, from coordinate 763,870,975 downwards.
TTATCCTCCCATTCCTCTGGTGGGGAAGACTTTGTTGAAACTCAAGCAAGACCGAGGCACCATGATTCTGATTGCTCCCTTTTGGCCGCGTCAGATCTGGTTCCCCCTTCTTCTGGAGTTATCCTCCGAAGAACCGTGGAGATTGGAGTGTTTTCCGACCCTCATCACGCAGGACGAAGGGGCTCTGCTGCATCCCAACCTCCAGTCCCTGGCTCTCACGGCCTGGATGTTGAGGGCGTAGACTTTGCCTCTTTGGGTCTGCCAGAGGGTGTCTCCCGCATCTTGCTTGCTTCCAGGAAAGACTCCACTAAGAGAAGTTACTTCTTTCATTGGAGGAGGTTTGCCGTCTGGTGTGACAGCAAGGCCCTAGATCCTCGCTCTTGTCCTACACAGACCCTGCTTGAATACCTTCTCCACTTGTCTGAGTCTGGTCTGAAGACCAACTCCGTAAGGGTTCACCTTAGTGCAATCAGTGCATACCATTACCAAGTGGAAGGTAAGCCGATCTCAGGACAGCCTTTAGTTGTTCGCTTCATGAGAGGTTTGCTTTTGTCAAAGCCCCCTGTCAAGCCTCCTACAGTGTCATGGGATCTCAATGTCGTTCTCACCCAGCTGATGAAACCTCCTTTCGAGCCACTGAATTCCTGCCATCCGAAGTACTTGACCTGGAAGGTCATTTTCTTGGTGGCAGTTACCTCGGCTCGTAGAGTCAGTGAGCTTCAGGCCCTGGTAGCCCAGGCCCCTTACACCAAATTTCATCACAACAGAGTAGTCCTCCGCACTCACCCTAAGTTTCTGCCAAAGGTTGTGTCGGAGTTCCATCTGAACCAGTCAATTGTCTTGCCAACATTCTTTCCCCGTCCTCATTCCTGCCCTGCTGAACGTCAGCTGCACACATTGGACTGCAAGAGAGCATTGGCCTTCTATCTGGAGCGGACACAGCCCCACAGACAGTCCGCCCAATTGTTTGTTTCTTTTGATCCCAACAAGAGGGGAGTGGCTGTAGGGAAACGCACCATATCCAATTGGCTAGCAGATTGCATTTCCTTCACTTACGCCCAGGCTGGGCTGGCTCTTGAGGGTCATGTCACGGCTCATAATGTTAGAGCCATGGCAGCGTCGGTAGCCCACTTGAAGTCAGCCACCATGGAGGAAATTTGCAAAGCTGCGACGTGGTCATCTGTCCACACATTCACATCTCATTACTGCCTGCAGCAGGATACCCGACGTGACAGTCGGTTCGGGCAGTCAGTTCTTCAGAACCTGTTTGGGCTTTAGGATCCAACTCCACCCCCCGAGGGCCCTGTTTGTTCTGTTCCAGGCTACACTCTCAGTTAGTTGGTAAATTTTTTAGGTCAATCTCAGTTATGTCCTCGCCGTTGCGAGGCCCAATTGACCAATGTTGTTGTTTTGAGTGAGCCTGGGGGCTAGGGATACCCCATCAGTGAGAACAAGCAGCCTGCTTGTCCTCGGAGAAAGCGAATGCTACATACCTGTAGAAGGTATTCTCCGAGGACAGCAGGCTGATTGTTCTCACAAACCCGCCCGCCTCCCCTTTGGAGTTGTGTCTTCCCTTGAAGTGTATTGTCTTGCTACATACTGGACTGGCCGGCTCGAGCCGGTTTCGGGCGGGAAGACGGCCGCGCATGCGCGGTGCGCGCGGGCGCGCGAGGGCTAGCAAAGGACTTTGCTAGTGAAGTTTCCGATTGGAGGGGCTGCCGTGGACGTCACCCATCAGTGAGAACAATCAGCCTGCTGTCCTCGGAGAATACCTTCTACAGGTATGTAGCATTCGCTATATTGGAAATCTTATAAATCTTAAAATCTTATAAAAACATCCATAAATGGGGTACAGCAAGAGGTTTTCCATGTGCTCTGCATTTGGATGTTTTTAGCAGATGAATGCCTCAAAACGCCTAAGAAAGCATCCATCTGCTTTGAAAATGAGCATCATAATGTCCTAATGGGCGTTTGTTCTCCTTTTTAGGTTCTGTCAATGATGATGGGATTAAGGTTCTTTTCTTTTTTATGTGCTTTCGTTATTCTTTTATTGGAGAATCCGTCAATATTTTGAATTATATGCCAATGTTTTTTTTAATACTTAGGTAATGTTTTGAAAAGTGAATATGAGTATATATGAGAGACATTTGTATACCAAGAAGACAGTGCATGCAAATCTATGTCATGCATATTCATTGTGGGTATCCTGAAAACCTGACTGGCCAGGTAGTCCTTGAGGACTGGATTGAAAACCACTGATATAGATAAACATAGCCAAATTTGTAAGAACCCCCATGGATTTAGCAAGGCATGATCTCCCTTTTCTAAACTGTTAGAATTATTTGCTGGGGGTCACGTGATGACGCGGAGCTGAGCGGAAGCCTCTGACACCGGCTCCGACTCGAGCGCGTAAAAATCTGCAAAAATACCTGTGATCTCCCCCCAAGGTGTTCCTCTGCTCTGTACCATCTGACGGCGGAAGGTGAGGGCTACAAAAGAATACTCCAGCGGAGGCCATACATATTCCGCAAATTAGAAAAGAAAGACGGAAGTCCAAAAGACACCCGGCCTGGTTGAAAAGTGAGGTGAAGGAAGCTATTAGGGCTAAAAGAAACGCCTTCAGAAAATGGAAGAAGGAACCGTCTGAAAATAACAAGAAACAGCATAAGGAGTGTTAAAGCAAATGCAAGGCGCAGATTAAGAAGGCCAAGAGGGAGTATGAAAAAAAGATAGCATTAGAGGCAAAAAAACATAGTAAAAAATTTTTTCGGTATATTAAAAGCAGGAAGCCGGCAAAAGAATCGGTTGGGCCGCTGGATGACCGAGGGGTAAAAGGGGCGATCAAGGAAGACAAAGACGTAGCAGAGAGACTGAATGAATTCTTTGCTTCGGTCTTCACCGAGGAAGATTTGGGTGGGATACCGGTGTCGGAAATGGTATTTCAAGCGGACGAGTCGGAGAAACTTACTGACTTCACGGTAAACCTGGAGGACGTAATGGGGCAGTTCGGCAAACTGAAGAGTAGCAAATCTCCTGGACCAGATGGTATTCATCCTAGAGTACTGATAGAACTGAAAAACGAGCTTGCGGAGCTACTGCTAGTGATATGCAACTTATCCTTAAAATCGAGCGTGGTACCGGAAGATTGGAGGGTGGCCAATGTAACGCCCATTTTTAAAAAAGGCACCAGGGGAGATCCGGGAAATTATAGACCGGTGAGTCTGACCTCGGTGCCTGGGAAAATGGTAGAGGCTATTATTAAAAACAAAATTACACAGCACATCCGAGAACATGGATTACTGAGACCAAGTCAGCATGGCTTTTGTGTGGGGAAATCTTGCCTGACCAATTTACTTCAATTCTTTGAAGGAGTGAACAAACATGTGGACAAAGGGGAGTCGGTTGATATTGTGTATCTGGATTTTCAAAAGGCACTTGACAAGGTACCTCATGAAAGGCTACAGAGGAAATTGGAGGGTCATGGGATAGGAGGAAATGTCCTATTGTGGATTAAAAACTGGTTGAAGGATAGGAAACAGAGAGTGGGGTTAAATGGGCAGTAATCACAATGGAGAAGGGTAGTTAGTGGGGTTCCTCAGGGGTCCGTGCTAGGACCGCTGCTTTTTAATATATTTATAAATGATTTAGAGATGGGAGTAACTAGCGAGGTAATTAAATTTGCTGATGACACAAAGTTATTCAAAGTCGTTAAATCGCGACAGGATTGTGAAAAATTACAAGAGGACCTTACGAGACTGGGAGACTGGGCGGCTAAATGGCAGATGATGTTTAATGTGAGCAAGTGCAAGGTGATGCATGTGGGAAAAAAGAACCCGAATTATAGCTACGTCATGCAAGGTTCCACGTTAGGAGTTACGGACCAAGAAAGGGATCTGGGTGTCGTCGTCGATAACACACTGAAACCTTCTGCTCAGTGTGCTCCTGCGGCTAAGAAAGCGAATAGAATGTTGGGTATTATTATGAAAGGTATGGAAAACAGGTGTGAGGATGTTATAATGCCGTTGTATTGCTCCATGGTGCGACTGCACCTTGAGTATTGTGTTCAATTCTGGTCGCCGCATCTCAAGAAAGATATAGTAGAATTGGAAAAGGTGCAGCGAAGGGCGACTAAAATGATAGCGGGGATGGGACGACTTCCCTATGAAGAAAGACTAAGGAGGCTAGGGCTATACAGCTTGGAGAAGAGACAGCTGAGGGGAGACATGATAGAGGTATATAAAATAATGAGTGGAGTGGAACAGGTGGATGTGAAGCGTCTGTTCACGCTTTCCAAAAATACTAGGACTAGAGGGCATGCGATGAAACTACAGTGTAGTAAATTTAAAACAAATCGGAGAAATTTTTTCTTCACCCAACGTGTAATTAAACTCTGGAATTTGTTGCCGGAGAAAGTGGTGAAGGCGGTTAGCTTAGCAGAGTTTAAAAAGGGGTTGGACGGTTTCCTAAAGGACAAGTCCATAAACCGCTACTAAACGGACTTGGAAAAATCCAAAATTCCAGGAATAACATGTATAGAATGTTTGTACGTTTGGGAAGCTTGCCAGGTGCCCTTGGCCTGGATTGGCCGCTGTCGTGGACAGGATGCTGGGCTCGATGGACCCTTGGTCTTTTCCCAGTATGGCATTACTTATGTACTTATGAATAGCGCTGCAAGCGAAGGATGGTATGCCCGCTAAGACCCCGCGGGGAAAGCAGAACTCCAGCGCGACGCAGGTTAAAATGGCGGCGGCCTCTGAGACGGCGATGGCGGGAACGATCCCAGCAGAGGTAGTTCGAGACTTGGCGCAGCAGATCTCCGCGATGTTGGAAGAAAAATTATCAAAATTACAGTCTTCGGTAGATCAGATACGCGAGACGCTGGAACGCCAAAGCGCCAGATTGCAACTCGTGGAGGAAAGAGTGTCGGGTTGTGAAGATGCAGCTGTAGGGGCGAACGAGTGCATGGTAGCGTTGGAGAGGAAATGTGAGCAGCTGACACAGAAGGCGGACGATCTTGAGAACCGCAGCAGGCGGAATAACCTTCGGATAGTGGGCATTCCAGAGGCAGTAAAAGCGGCGGAGCTTCGAAAATTTGTAGAACAATGGCTGCCTAAAGAACTGGGCCTAGATAGTAGCAAATATCCTTTGCAGGTGGAGAGAGTCCACAGAGTAGGAGCGGTACGTGCGAATGAAAGCAGGCCAAGGCAAGTACTGGCAAAACTGTTAAATTACATGGATAAGGAATCACTACTGCAGGCATATAGAAGTAATCCAGGCCTTGCTTATGAGGGAGAGAAAATAATGCTTTTTCAAGACTATTCGGCCATAGTCTCGGACCAACGGAAAGCCATGGGCCGTCATTGTAAAAGACTGTATGACAAAGGAGTACGCTTTGCCTTACTGTACCCCGCGAAGGTGCGGGTACTGCATGAAAACAAAACTTTATTTTTCAATGAAGCAGCAGATCTAGAAAAGTTTGTGTCAACACTACCTTGAGAGAATGCAGCAGCAGAAAAGTCAGGCGATGGACGCATTTAAAAATGGCGGAGCTAGATGGGACAGAGTTACATTTATGGAAAAACTTTGTTTTTTGGTAGCAGACAAGGCAAGATCAGAGATGAATCAACAATGACGATTGCAAGTATCAACGTACGCAAGGATATTAGTAGACAAGCAGTTTACCGGTTCATCATGTCAACATGAATGCGGAAAATCGAGAGAAGACACTGGACTATGAACTATTCAGCTACAGTTACAACAGGTTATAATGTTGGAGTCTCACTTGAGCTCCTAGTTAAAAAAATTTTCTTCTTTTTTAGGAGCACAAGGGCTCAATAACTAGACTATAATGTTCAGATATATGTTGAGAGGAGAAGGGAAAAAATTGGGGGTAACACCAGGAGGGGGGAGGGTAGGGGAAGAGTGGGCGGAGTCCGGGAGAGTTGGTGGTGTAAAAGGGGAGTGTGAGTGTTGAGCACTGGCGTGCACAAGGGGTATGTGTGCTCAGAGGGATAGAATTAAAGGGGTAACACAAGGGAAAGGAGGAATGGGCGGGGGAGGGGAAGAATAGAGAAGGCAAGGGGAGGGAAGGGGGGAATGAGAGGTTCCTTACAAATACCTATGTGGAGTGTGTACAAACGAAGGGAGAGACCAGAGGGCAAGAGGAGAGGAGAGTTTGAAAAGCAACAGAGCTTGGGGCAGTATGTGTTAGCTCTGAGGGCTCAGCTGGGAAGCCTTCAGATAGTATGGGGAACTATTGTGCAAGATGACAGGAGACATTATGTTATGAATGGCTTGTCTTAAGATTGTGTCGTTGAATGTGGACGGAGTACACTCTCCGGTAAAGAGAACCAAGATTCTGCAGGCTCTTAAGCGCCAGAAAGCTGACGTAGCCATGATTCAGGAAACCCACCTAAGTAAGCTAGAACACCTTAAGTTAAAGAAGGATTGGGTGGGAGATATATTCTTTGCATCATATAATGGAAGGCAGCGGGGTTGCCATACTGTTCCGGAAAATGTGGCCTTTGACTTACATAATATGTACCAGGACCCAGATGGGCGTTACTTGATAGTGACTGGTGAATTGCAGGGGAAAAGGGTGGGATTATGCAATGTCTATGCACCCAATGTTTATAGCCACAAAATTTTCACTTTATTGAAAGCCAAGTTGGTAACATTAGATGATTATCAACTTATAGTTGGGGGGGACTTTAACATCACTAGCGATCCCTCAATAGATTGCAAGCCACCACGGAGAGCAGGGAAAGACCATGAGGACAAGGGTGTGAACTTGCTGATGAGAGATTTAGATTTGGTGGACATATGGAGGCAACAACACATAACAGACACTGATTACACTTTCTTTTCTCACCCTCATGGGGTCCACTCTCGACTTGACTGTCTGCTTATATCACACCCACTCAGTGTTACAACAAATCGATCAGGAATTGTAGAGCCAGCTGTGTCGGACCATGCACTAGTGTGGGCAGAGTTGTCCTGGGGTAGAAGGGAAGGACTGGCCCGATGGCGGATGAACCCGGCGCTATATAGGAGCAGGGATTTCTGCTCCTATTTAAGGAAGTGCTGGTTGGATTACATAGCAGAGAATGATACAGGGGAGGTGAGCCCTAGAATTTTCTGGGAGGCTGCAAAGGCAGAGGGAAAATTATCGCTTACGTTGCCTCCAAAAATAAAAAACGGGGGGAAAAAATAAAAGATCTCACAAAGAAATTGCGGGAGGCGCGTAGAGTACTTATGGGTCACTCCTCGGACGGTAATAGGAAGACATACATGGAGTGTAGGAAAGAAATACAGAATGTGCTGGAAGAGGAAGCGAATTACAATGTTAAATTGTATAAATATAAGCTACACCAATGGGGCAATAAAACGGGCAAAATGTTAGCATCTCTCGTGAGTCAGAGGACAACGAGAAAATTTATCAGAAAAATTAGAAACAAGCAAGGGAAAGTATGTGCGCAGTTAACTGATATTCAAGAGGAGTTTCTTCGCTTTTTCTCGTCCCTATATAAGGAGGGCTCCTTTTCAGAGGATAAATGCAGGGAATTTGTCGAAGGGATGGGTTTGGCCACTATCTCAGTAGAACAGCGGCAGATGTTAAATGCGCCAATACAGGGGGAGGAGGTTCAGAAGGTCATCAAGCGTTTAACCTTAGCAAAAGCACCGGGACCCGATGGGCTGGGAGTGGAATACTATAAAATCTTACAAGATATGATTATAGCTCCCTTTGTTGCTATGTGTGAGGACACAAGAGAAGCGGGCACTATGGGACCGGTGTTAAATCACACACATATAGTTGTACTTCCAAAGCCCGGGAAAGATGGGGAGTTGGTAGGCTCATATAGGCCAATATCTCTGCTGAACCAGGATGTAAAGATTTTGGCAGCGGTGCTGGCGGATCGTTTGGGAAGGGTGGTCCCTTGCCTGGTGCATCCAGACCAGGTAGGCTTTGTTAAGGGCCGGTACCCGTCGGCCAATATCTTAAAAATATGCAGAGTGCTTCTGGAGGGGAAAGGGAGAACTGGGGATGCCATTCTAGCTAGCCTGGATGCCGAGAAAGCCTTTGATAAAGTGATCTGGAAGTATATGTTTTGGATATTGAGGCGTTTCGGCATCCAGGGAGAATTTTTGAATTGGATTCAGGCACTGTATAGTTCCCCGACGGCTCAAATACTTGTGAACGATTCCCTGACGGATACATTCGCCCTGGGAAGGGGGACCAGGCAGGGGTGCCCGTTGTCGTCCTTATTGTTTATTTTGACACTGGAACCACTAGCAGTAAAAATTAGACAGGAGTCAAATTTGAAAAGGCTAAAAGTGGGAGGAGAGGAACATAAAATGAATCTGTTCGCAGACGACATGTTGTTGCTGATAGACGATGCGACTGAAACTCTGCCTCGGGTGATGCATACCATTCGAGACTTTGGAGAATTCTTGGGCCTCAGCATAAATTTTGAGAAATCGGAGGCGCTACCGGTCACTGCACCATGTCGCTGTAGAGAGTCGGCGACTTTTCCTCTGCGCTGGGCACCGGGAGGCATTAAATATCTGGGGGTATACCTTAGTGCAGATCAGGGCTGGATATATAAAAGAAATGTAATTGACCATATAGAGGAGGTAAAAAAATTATGTAACCAATGGAAAGACTTACCATTAAATATTATGGGCAGAATTGCATTAGTGAAAATGGTGTTATTACCCAAGCTTATGTATCCGCTACAAATGCTCCCGCTGTGGGTGAGAAAGGAGGAGGAGAAAAGGTATAGAAGTATTATAGGCACTTTTATCTGGCATTCAAAGCGCTCCAGGATTGCGTTTACTAAATTGATTTACGGGAGGGCACAAGGAGGCCTCAGACTCCCAGACCTGAGGAGATATAACGTGGCGGCACTGATGCGGTGGATACATGAGCTGATCTCAGGGGAGGGGCATTATGCCCTCCGGGGTTTTTGGGAGAGCTGGTGCAGTCCAAATGATCCTTTTACAGTATTAGAATCCTGGGTAGTGCAGGGAGCTAGGAAGATGGTGGAGAACCCATTTGTGGCGGCGCTACAGCGGGCGTGGAGGTGGTGGAGAGGACATGGAGAAGCAGGTCAGGGGGTCAGCCCATTCATGCCACTAGTAGGGAAGTTGGCCTTCCTGGCAGGGCAGGGCGTGTCGGTATTTAGGAGCTGGCGGGAAAAGGGATGTCGGTTCATAGGTCAATTTAGGAAACAGGGATGACGCCTTTCCAACCTTGGATATGGTAAGGCAGGAACTGCAGATAGCTGGCTCTCAATTCTTTGCTTATTTGCAGGCCCGAGACTATGTTCTGAGTGAAGAGCGCAGGACCTGGGCTATAGCTCATTTTACCAAATTGGACCTCCTGTTTATGCAGACTAATCCAATAAGTAATAGACTGACCAGGTGGCATCAAGCGATTAGAGACCATAAAAAAGCACCACATATGATACAATTGGCAGAGAAGTGGAGTGGGGATGTGGTAGAAGAAGTCACGGTGGATCGCCTAGGGGTAACATTTAGAAATCTGAGTAAGATAACCCCGAATGCAGCGTTGCAAGACATCCAGTATAGGATTCTCTACAGGGTGCATATCACAAAAACAAGAGGGAAAGCATTGGGAATGTGGGAGGATGACACGTGTAATAAGTGTAAGAGGAGTGTGGGTTCATTCCTACATTCTTTTATGGAATGTCCATTATTGCACTCTCTCTGGGTGAATGCGTTGCGGTTGTTGGAAGAAATTCTGCAACGCACAGTGGAGTGGCATTACTCTGTTACTCTGATGGGATGTGGGGAGGCACTGAAAAGACAGGGACTGGGCGCGGCCCAGATCCGCTTTGTATTGCTGGCATTGATAATTTTGAAGAAATGCATATTGCGGGAGTGGGTCAATGAGACACCCCCGGAGGTGGAATCATGGAAAAATAGTATGATAGAAATGGGCAGCTGGGTTAATATGACTTATAAATTTGCTGTTGCTCTGAGTCTCCGTCAATACCGAGATCTGTGGTGCAGAGCCCAGACATTGCTTTCGCAACAGCACTCCAAATCCAAGTAGTAAAGAATGTGTAAAGTTGGGGAAACTCTCAACTCAGGGGGGGGGGGGGGAGGGGGGGGGGAGGGGGATAAAAAGAAACTGTCATGGAGTCCAATCAGATCAAAGGCTATGCTGTGTTTGTATCATGAACAATGTTATTCAGCATCTGTTACTTTTAGTATATGCTATAAGATGTATTAAGTCTGACTTCATACACCAATAAAAATATAAAAAAAAAAAGAAAAGAATTATTTGCTGTAGAGGTTTTGGTTTTAGTTACGGTTCTAAAACTGGCCCAAAATCCTTTCTGCCCAGTTTTGGTTTCAGCCAGAAGTCTACAGCCATGGTTTTGGCCGAAACAGACTATGTTCGGTGGAAGCTGAAAATTTGTGCTTTGTACAGTCTGTCTCCCTCTCACCTCCAATCAGGAGTTGCCTTTCCCCCTGCCCACCTGTAGGTGCTCTCCTCACGCCTGCAGACCTGCACTCCCGCTTTGGCGAGTCATCTCCCGCACTCCCGCCAAAGCAGAAAATGTCTCGTTCAGCACTGGGACACTGCACCACCACTGCTGCTTCTCCCAATAAGCAGCAGCAGTGACAAAACAGCAAATAGCAAGTGCGGGGCCACAGTCTTCAGGCATGCGTTGTCTGCTCTGCCAGTCCCCTGCCTCCGGTGACATCAGCTTCCCATTCTGGGGTAGAAGACCGGCAGAGCCAACAATGCATGCCTGAAGGCTGCGGCCCTGCGTTTCCTATTTGTTTTTTCCCACAGCTGCTGTTGTTCATCATCGAGAGAAACAGCAGTGGTCACTGGCCAGCCCAGGACAGAAGATGCCTGTAAGAGGGGAGGGTGTGTTGAGAAAGAGGCAGGAGATGCTGGATGCTGAATGGAGAGAGTGGAGAAAAAAAGATAGAAAAGTGGGGACCTGGATGGAAGAGGGGTAGAGAGAGAGAGGTGGTGTGGAAAGTTGGGGAGAGAAAGAGGGGACACAGATGGAAAAGGGCTGGAGAAGATGCTGGGTGGAAAGAAAGATGGGAAGAAAGGGGGAGACCCTGGCTGGAAGGATGGAGAGAGAAAGAGATGATAGATGGAAGGAGAGAGAGAAATGGAAGTTCCTGGAAGGATGGGGACAGAAAGAGAAGAGACCCTGGATAGGAGGATGCAGAGGGAAGACGCTGGAATGATGAAGAGACAAACAGGGAAGACACTGGATGGAAGGGTAGGGAGAGAAAGAGGAGATGCTGGATGGAAGGATGCATAAAGAGGGGGAGACACTGGGAGGATGGGGAGACACTGGATGGAAGGGTATGGAGAGAAAGGAAACACTGGATGGAAGAATGCAGAGAGAAAGAGGAGGAGACACTGGAAGAATGGGGAAAAGAGGGAAGACTGGATGGAGGGGTAGGAAAAGAAAAAGGGGGGGTTGCTGGATGGAAAGGGGAGAGGAAAGAGTTAATGAAAGACTGGAGAGTAAGAGGAAAGGGCATAGAGGAGAACCAGGGTGAGGAAAAGATGAAAAGCCATAGGTAGATGAAGTAAAAAGAGGGAAATTAAAAACTAGATAGTAAGAATTAAATCTGGACGGAGAGGCAGAAAAATAAATTGAAGAAAACTGAAAGAAACAGGAGGGAGAAAAATGACAAATGGACAGGGTTTCCTGTCCATTTGTCATTTTTCTCCCTCCTGTTTTTTTTATTTCAGAAGATGAAGGAAAGCAGAAACAAGAGAGAATGGGAGCAACACAATTGGAAAAAGTAAATGACCAGATGACAAAGGTTATGAAAATAATTTTATGAATTTAGGATAAAGTGATATAGATGTGTCAGAGGTTAATAAATACAAATAAAGCACACAAAATAGAAAATAAGATGATACCTTTTATATTAGGCTAATTTTAATACATTTTTGACCAGTCAGAGACGAACACTTCTTTTCTCAAGTCAGGAGAGGATACCATAACAGCAGTGACCTGACCTGAGGCAGGAGGTTTTGGCCTCTGAAAGCTAATGGAAAAAGGTATTAGGCTAGTCTAGTAAAAAGGTATCATCTTATTTTCCATTTTCAAGTTCATGAACTGATCATATTTTGGGAAGTCCGGCATCGGCAGCTGAAGTACACTGCCAACTGCTGCACTGCTCAAACAGCACGGTAGGGGGCTCATGCTGTGGACTTCTTTAGCTAGTTGGGCTTGGGCATCTCCGCCAGCAATTCAACCAGTGCCACAATTTTGGAGTGAGCTTAAGCTAAAAGGGGCTGAGGCCCCCTTGTGGTTATGACCCTGAGGGAAATAGATGTTGGATAGGGGATATAATAGAGTGAACTGAAACATTCCCTCTTACCACATCCCTGCTGTCACTGGTGCAAATAAAATTTTTTCTGCAATGGCCGTGGGATTGATGTGTTCCAGGGGGTGGAGCCATGAAGTAGAGTGGGCAGGGCCAAGGTAGAGTGGGCGGGGCTGGGGCATTACTAAAATCTCCTCAAAAATCGGGACCCCCTCGCAGCTTGGCCTGTTTTACAATCTCTGGCAGTCTAGGGCAGGGGTGATCCCCAGTTGTTTCTGCCCATGTTGGGTTTGCTATCAAAATGGCTGTCATGATCTCTAGTGGTAATCTTGTAAGACTGCCAGTTTCATAAGAGGTCACAGCAACTGTTTTGAGAGTAGACTTGACATGGACAAGAGTGACTGGGGACCATTCCAAATCTGATTACACCACTAGACCACAAGGGATTGTAAGGTAGTTAGGGTGAGGGGTGGGGGTGGGAGCTATGTTTTGCATTCTCTCCCTTTTTTTTTGTATGTAATGCAATTGCAAGTAAAGCAGTTATGATCTTGCATAGTAGTTTATTTACCATATAAATTCTTTTGATACAAAACTTTAGCAGGAATTTAAGTCTGTAAATTTGGGACAATAAGCTCCTTAGGCAGTAACCTGTCTGTGGAGATATGACATCAGCTGTTAATCCAAATGTGGCGCAAAGTCAGGCATTGTAAAAGCACTGGCATTTTAATTTTTCTTAGTTGAGGTCCATATGTGCAGAGGGTATTGTGCTTGGAGGTAAAATATGGGCTTTCAGTATTTAAATTATTATATATATTCTGGCTTGGATGCTATTTGAGTAATTCTAAAGAATTTCCAGGCTCTGTTGGGTATGATGAAGATACAGCGTTTTAATCAAACTTGTGGCATGCAGAAGCTAGATTCTATGAGAAAGGAACCTGATGTGATTGTTTTCAAGCACAAGTACTGGTCAGCTTATAGTGTTAGTAGGGAAATGTTAGTACAATGAAATGAAGTTTATATATTAGAAATGTATTGCTCTTTATTGTAATCTTTCATAGCAGATAGTCTTCGCATTAGTAACATCAATGTACTTTTTTATTCTTGATTTATATATCAGGTTGGTATAATGTCTGCAGTGTAGACCAGTGTCTGGACTCCTTTAACATATTTTAGTAAGAATCTGTATCATGCTTGTCCTTTAAATACAAAACGGAAAACATCTCAATGCTACTTTCTCTTGTTATTTGTGCACAGTTTGTTTAGTTTTTGGTTTCAGCTTTAGCCGAAACCAGGTGATAAGTTTCGGCTGCATTTTCGGTTTCAGCAGAAAGTGGTTAGACAGTTTCGGTCACAGTTTCAGCTTTGGACGTAACTGAAAAAAAAACCCACCTGCTTTGGTTGGCCTCTACTTTGCAGTTGTGAGTATGTATGTGGATAAATAAGAGCTGCTCGATGGTGTGTTTGAGTTTTCAGAAGACTTTGATAGTGCTTCCTGAGAGATTTCTCCTGTCTCATTACTTTTTAATTTTAGTGGCTCTCAACCAGAGGCGTAGCTAGGGTGAGTCGCCAGGGGAGCGGCCGCCTCCCCCAGACGGACTTCCGACAGTTCCAGCACCTATTTTTCACACGATCTGTCGCGTTTAAAATATGCGCCATCGGCAGTCTACTCTTCGCTCCCCTCGTGCAGGGAAACCAGTATGTTGGGATATTAGTGCAGTGGTTTCCAACCTTTTTCATGTTAAGTGGACATGAGACCTCCAGAGGCACAAAAATATTTTAAGTTTACACATGTAATTTTATATACTAATTTTGATTTTACAAGGATATAATTTTTAAAAAAATCACTTAATTTTGGCATATTAACATGGGAAACTGTATAAAAATAATAAATATTTTTGAAGATGCAAACTTTTGTGTTGCCCAAATCTTATTAGACCAATGTTACTAGCTAGTCACTGCTTCCACTCAATCTCAAAGCCCAGAGACAATGGAATGTTAGCCCACCAAAATAAAGCTTAAAGGAAAAGCAACATTGTCAACAAAAGAAAAACCAAAATTGGATCCAAGGTATTCACAGATGCTAGTCCTGCAGCAGGTATTCCCCCCCCCTACACACACCCCTACCCTGCCTCCCAGTTCCATTGTCACCACCACTAGAACCAGAATTTCAGTCAAGCTGCTCCTGCCAACAGCAAGAGAGGTCACATTACCCACAATGACAGTAATCCTGGTTGCCCGGCTCATTCCAAAAGAAAGTGCCACAGCTGCCAACCCCTGCCACAATCAGGAGGCAAATGTGGTGATAAATGGAGTCCACTCTATTGAAAGCAACATAATAATAGAGCCCACCAGGGCTTGGTGAAGGAAAATAAGGGAAAAGCCCACAGTCAACAAAATGTTAGCCCACCACAAATAAAATGGAATTTGCTCACCTGATGCCCCCTGAAGCTCCGAAGGGAAGCGTGTGCCTCATATTGACGCACATGCACAAATGCGCACAAATGTGTGCGTGTGCACGTCAATGTGACCACGCATGACATGCAGGCAAATGTGACCCTGTGGAGCTTCACTGGGCCTCTTTTCTACCTGCCTCCTGACGGTGTTGCATGCATCAGGTGAGCAAATTCGATTTTTCATTATCGTGTATGGGACAGCAAAAATTGACTGTCGGGGCCATGTGTTGTACACCATTGCACTAGTGGGTCAACAAGACCTGGGATGTGTGTCATCAACAATTTGACAGATAGCAAGTTAATGCTTTCCATAACATGCACAAAACAGAGCCTTGTACTTGAAATCCTCATAACTGCACCTTAATTCTGCTTCTCCCCACTCCACCCGCCAATGATTACTGTTGCCACCAGACCAAGTTGTAAATGTTGCAGGTCTGCTCTCTTCCCCCCTTCCCCCCCCCCCCACACTGATAAAACAGCACCACTTCATTCTGAACCTACCTGTGCTTCCATCACCCTGGGCTTGAAGTCTTGCATCTTGCACCCTCCTCTGTGACCATGATCCCTGTCATTGCTGGCTGCAGAGAAGAAGGATATGGGACTGGGAAGCCCCCTGTTCTTTCTTCTTCTACTACTACTACTATTTAACATTTCTAGAGCGCTACTAGGGTTACCAACTCTGAGCATTGGGTGGAGAGGATAAGTTTTAATGTGGGACTGCTGGAGTGAAGGATGATGAAAGGGGAAAGAAAGAGAGAGGATACAGATGGACATGGGGAACATTGTGGGGGGGAGGTTGATAAAGATGGGTGAGCCTATGGTTGTGAGAGAGGACAGTATGAGCCTGGTTAAATGGAATCTCCACAGGAAGGGAATCCCAGAATTGGAAATTTTTTCGCCCTTGCTTCCTTAAGAGAAATGTCTTTCAAGATTGAAATTAGGTGGTAACTGGAGGAGGAGGGAGAACAGGGATTCAGAGATTAGATGGGGACTCAGAGGACTAGGTTGGAGCGTGGGGACTGTGACTGAATGGGGATTTGGGGATCATGGGAATAGGGGCTGAGAGACTAAGCAAGGATTCAGGTATTATGCCATAGAGAGGGCAAGGCAACTAGGTAGTGTGTTGCTGTATTAGACACCCTGGGGTACTTGAGATAAAACATAAAAAAATGAGTTGAGGTAGAATATCTGAAGATGAGATACAACAGTGAAGATGACTCAAGGATAGACAGACGATGCTTCAATTGGTCAAAGTGTTTATTATAGTACAAATAAGACTCGACACAGCTGTGTTACGGCTAACAGAGCCTGCATCAATAGTCTCTTAAATTGCACAGGAAAATCCACGTTAAAATGATATCTATAGTCTGTATGGGAAAAAAACCACAAGCACTCCATGCGCGAAAGTAGACAGAAAGCTCACACAAGCTTCTATATCGCATGCAGAAGCCATCACCCTACCCCTGCTGTCTGCTCTGGATGTCATAAGTACATAAGTACTGCCACACTGGGACAGACCAAAGGTCCATCAAGTCCAGCATCCTGTTTCCAACAGTGGCCAAGCCAGGTCACAAATACCTGGCTAGATCCCAAAAAAGTTCAATACATTTTGAGGCAGCAAGTCGGAATGGAGGCGGTATTTGGGGTAGGGTGATGGCTTCTACTCCCATGCATGTAGTTTCTGTGGGAGCTGAGATCTGAGAGAGGGAGAGTTTTGGCCAGGCAGAGACCCCTGGATCATTAGCTGTGGAGGTATCTCCAGTTAGTAAGACCCCTCGCAATTAGATGGTTGCAACTCCTTCCTCGCTGTACCTCAGTCTGTACTGGGAGATAAGACTGAGATGAGACTATGAATATGGACTCTACGGAAAGCTTTATCTTAACTGTGGTTTCTTCTCATTTGCAAACTGCTGTACGCTATCAATGGTATGCTAATATGGCAGTAGAAGATCTTAAGCATAGAACTGTTACATTGTCTCTGTTGAAAGGCCACACTTGTTTGAAATCTAAATCCTTTCCTCTTTAATGCCGCCCTCGGCAACTAACCTTTATACCTCTATTCAGGAAATCTAGACTGCCCAATTTGACAGCCCCTATTTGACTGACTGTACATTTGTCCTTTAGATTGTAAGCTCCTTGAGCAGGGACTGTCCTTCTATGTTAAACTGTACAGCGCTGCGTAACCTAGAAGCGCTTTAGAAATGTTAAGTAGTAGTAGTAAATGTGAAGATCTGGAGAACTCTATCTAAAAGAAAAGTCTTACAGTGATAAATTTTTCTAAGCTTAAGCTGGTGTCACCTTGAGACGTGGTGAAGAAAGTTTTATTAGAAATTCTTTGTGTTCCCGAGGAGGCGCTTCCTGTATTTGCTAAGGTTTATTCTTTTCCATTTTGTAAGAAGATAGTAGCCAGGAAGGAACAGGATTTCTAGGGTCCAGGAGTTGATGGATTTATTTAGTCTCACTTGGATTTTGGAAAGCTCAGTTGAAAACATACCAGTTCCAGCAACACTTATTGCTACTGTACTTTTGGATTCTGAGATTTTTTGCTTAGATCCTTGTTTTTATGGTTAGACTGTATCTTGATGTCTCTAGGGTTACTCAGAAGAAGAGGAGGGAATTTCTGCTTATACGTGGGGGGAGGGAGGTCCTTCAGTTTGGAATCTTTATTTTGTAGTCAAGTATATCTCGAGCTACCCTTTTGTTTTCTTTATTTCTACAGGACAAAGAAGCTCTTTTGCGCTTTTTCTTTAGATTGAAGGACTGTAACTTTATGGGGGAAAAGTTTTAATTTTCCCTGATGTTTCTAAATGGACTCAAACTAGATGCAGAATTTTCTTTTTTGGCTTACCGCCAAAAAGTTTTTATTTGGGAGCTACTTTTCAATTAAGATTTCCTTGTTAATGTATGATTTCCTTTATGTTTTCTTTGAGTCCTCTCAATTATATTCCTTTCTAGAAGGTAAAGGGATAGTATCATCTTGATCATTGGTATATAACATCTTTAGTTTGGGCGTAAGTGTACAGCGCTGCGTACATCTAGTAGCACTTTAGAAATAATAAGTAGTAGTAGCGCAAGAATTATAGATAGCATTTATCACTTTGGTTTTGTTGTTAGTAGGTCTATCTTCTTCTAGAATTTCTCCACTTGGTCTCCCTCATTGTGGGCTATTATTTGGCACAAAATGGGAATCTTTTGTATATTTTATATTAGTTTAAATATCCTTACTTCGTTAGCAACTTTAAATAACTAAAGAACTCAGCAATATTAAGGTGCAAACAGCAGTCCAACAGCTAGAGGTGTGTTATCCAGTCTTCTGCATTGGTTGCCATATGTATGATTATCTCCCAGTTGGTTAGAGGCCATATGCTTGCGCTTGGTGCAAAAGCTTTCTTTTTAGGAAACGAGTTCAGTCTCAAGAGGCTACAGTAGGTGAGACAGATGGAGAGGTATATAGAGGAGACATGTAGGGATATAATAGAGCAGTCCTACATCCAGTCTGGAAATATCTAAGCTGTCTTGAAGGAGAGAGGTCAACTGAAAGGAGAGAATGACAATATGCAGAAAGTTCAAATCTTAACCAGGAACTAAA